>NW_015670386.1:870191-872435 GCF_001515625.1 Sinocyclocheilus rhinocerous | reverse complement strand
CACACACACACACACACACACACACACACACACACGCACACACCCCACTTGCACACAGAGATCAGAGATCGCACTGTGCAAACAGAAACATTCAGGAGCTCATAAACTTGTTGTCAGCGCTGCCTTGCGACTTTTATTAATCGATACTGAATCGCTACATTATATTTCTCAGCAATGAGGGGTGTAAAATCGCTGTTTTTTATGTAACTAAACTCAGCTTCATTGTTTGTACAGAGAGACAGATGCAAGCAATTCACACAAGCAACTTCAATCTCTCTCTCTCTCTCTCTCTCTCTTTCTCAAAATGGCCATATTTGAGAAAAAAAGTAAAGTAGTTTGTATCACTGGATATAGCTGTCGGTCATTTGACATTTCTATCGTGAAACAGTTGACTAATATTAAATGATTTGCAGCTTCATCTTACCTCACTCTCTTTCAACATTAAACTGACGCTTCGCGCTGGAATATAATTTTTTTTCAGTGTATACTACACAGTAAGTTAGTTCTTCATCAGATATAGTTTACACTCTCAAACTATTCATATGCTGCCCAGGTCTATCACAGTGTAAGATTTTGGCACTCAAATTGCGATGGATTCATTGCTCCATCAGCCCTCCTTGACTTGTAATGCATTCATTACAGAGTCTCTGACAGGCTAAATGAATCTTAGTTCAGGAAATGGATCAGGGTGCTATTTAAAAATGAATAAACGTGCCGGGCTTTCGCCTCTCTCCAATGACAGCCACAGTTAATGAGTCAATGAAGGCCATTCTTCACTAGTGCAGCCAGAAAAGCGTTAATAATTTCATGTTTCGAATTCATTACACGGCGGATTGTATTTACTCATCCTTGTTGGGCTCTGGAAGTGAAGACGTTTTGTTGTTCGCGCCTCTACTTCGGTGGAGAGGTGTAGATGAGTGTGCAGCCGTGTGGGTTATTGTGTTTACTTTGACTAATGCGGATCCCCGTCGTGTGTGAGAGAGCTTGGTCTTTATTAATCAGAGGGGTGCGCTCGCAGCAGAGTGAGATGAGCGGCCTCGTAGGTGGGGCCAGGTGGTCTTCGGCAAGGGGGATGACGTACCTGATCACCTGTTAATGAACGGTGTTAATGAACATTTTAATCATCGCCCGCAGGTTAAACAGGGACCTTATAACTCGTGTCCGTTATTGCACAGCCGTCGTGCCTGAAGATAGAGAGGCCGGGCAGTTGTACAGCAGATACCGCGGTGAGAGCACCTGGACAGCGATGGCTTCTATTGCCTGTGGTTATTTTTCATTTACTGTCAAGCCATCCTCCGACGTCTCCACAGATGCTCCCCTCCGGCGACAGAGCAGACGCTCTGGTTCTTGGCTATGGCGGACCTCGAGATCTCCACTGACAGTCAGAGTGTGAT
This sequence comes from Sinocyclocheilus rhinocerous, assembly GCF_001515625.1. Taxonomy (NCBI): domain Eukaryota; kingdom Metazoa; phylum Chordata; class Actinopteri; order Cypriniformes; family Cyprinidae; genus Sinocyclocheilus; species Sinocyclocheilus rhinocerous. The sequence continues at coordinate 871,041 of NW_015670386.1, read as the reverse complement.
GCTGGCACTATTTTTTGATTCAGGTCCTGCCGTGCCACCCGAAAGAGAGCGAGAGAGAAACGAGTAAAAAGGGCGAGGGTGGACTACATTTGCTCATCATTACTCAAGCCGTTATCTCAGTGAGGTTCAATCTCAAATAAAAAGCACAAGGCGAGACCGGTAAATAAAGACATCAGAATGAAAACTTTTGAAATGAATTTTTTTTTAGAGCAGTAGTGCAGCAGGATTTTTTCCTCACTAAAATTCTTCTGCATGATGCCAGGTCTGATAACTCTGAATTGGTACAAATATATTTCTAGGGTGTAAAACTTTGAACAAGTAATCATCACAAAACCTTCATTGTAGGGATGCACGATATTGGAAAAAACTCAAATTGCGATATTTTGTTTTTCTGCGATATATATTGTGATATGAAAAAAAAAAAATCACCAGATGACTTGAATAGCTCTATTTGGGAAAAAAAAAAAAAAATCAATGATTGGGGTGATTTTGTAGGTGAGTAAATAAGCATAGAAAATAAACAAATTACAAGCATAGATAAATATAATAGAACAAAGATTCAAATGAAATAAACAGTTCTTTATATTTTTTCAGGTAAGTCTAACAGTATTCAGGTACAGAAATTGAATAATCAAAAATAAAATAACACTGCATAGTCTTAGGGCTGGACAATAATTCAATATCAATATGTATCGCGATATAATTTTTTTCAATAACGGTGATATGATTTTTAAACACATTTCCGATATTTCGATATACATTACCAGTTTCCCATACATTGATTTATTTGTGCCGTTTGACTTCGTTGAATAAACATGAGCACTGCACGTTTCAAAATCAAAACACGTCG
>NW_015670386.1:862921-868486 GCF_001515625.1 Sinocyclocheilus rhinocerous | reverse complement strand
GGGAAAGAAATTATAGAAATTATACTTTTATTTAGCAAGGATGCTTAAAATTGATCAAAAGTGATGATAAAGGCATTTATAATGTTACAAAAGATTTCTATTTCAGATAAATAGTGTTCATATCGATATCGGAATTATATCGTATCGACCGAAATTAAGAAATATACCGTGATATCAATTTTGGCCATATCGTCCAGCCCTACATAGTCTTCACTGTATAAATTAAATCTAATCAATCTGTGTTAAATCTACAAAAGTGATTTTTCTTTATGCATTTTTTTGTTTGATTAAATGGGTCATATGATGCTATTTTAAAGATCATTATTTTGTGTATTTGGTGTAACAGAATATGTTGACATGCTTTAATGTTCAAAAAACACATTATTTTTCAAATACTGTACATTATTGTAGGTCCTCTATGCCCCGCCTCTCTCAAACACGTTCCCACATAGTGACGTAGATATGTGGGGGCGTGTTAGAACGAGGCGTTTTAGGTAGGCGTGGTTGACTCTTAACTTTTATAAAGAATATCTCTTTGGATTTGAGACTTTAGTCTTTGCAACTTTACAGATCTTCTTTATGCACCAAGAGCTTGTAACACTCCAAAGAGAAAGGAAAACTTTAAATCGCATCATATGACCCCTTTAACATTCACGACACAGAAAGCAACAGGAACATTAAACTGCTGTGAACCAATATGCTGTTACACATACATTTTCTTTCTCAATTGTTTACCTTAAGCAGCTGTGTTTACAAGGATACTTGCAGGGACATGCATTTTGACGTAATTTCGCGCATATAGTCATTTAAGGCACAAATAGACGCTGAAGTGAACGGAATTCGATGTTCACGTCCATCTGCGTGGCTCTCACCGGGTCTACACTGGATGCGAGCGGTGCGGCACGACGCGACAAAATACTACAGAACCCATTATAATCAGTGCTGTCTACACCAGACGCGAGCAGCGCGGCGCAACAAATCCCGACACGCAGCTCCCGCACTACTCTCCATTGGAAATGAATGACTTCTGGTCTGTCGCTTGTCGTTCATCGGAGATAGTAGAAAGGTGGCTAGACTCTAGCTGTTGCGGTGCGACACGACAGCAGTCGCGTCCGGTGTAGACACCGTGTCTGGGTGTGAGCAAAGAAAATGATCAGTATAAATAGAACGATCAATATACTAAACATCTCACATCCTGTGATGTGACTATCGCGGATGCGCACCTCTCGATATTGATGCTGAAATGATATATCGCGCAGCCCTACTTCACTGGTAAAAATGATGTGTTGGATTTACTTAAAATATACATGCACCAGTGGCATAGCAAGTCAGCCCCGGGCCCATATGCAAAAAAATTTGTATGGGCCCCCCAAACGTTATTGGCTCCAACTCGGTTAACTTTTTGTTGATTTTTCTGAAGTGATTAACGTTACGTGTATTCACAAGCTGTTTTATTTACGGTATAAATGCTTGGAAATAATATTTAACGTTTTCAAGTCCATTCATCATTTGTAGCACGCAAGCCACCCAATAATCGCAATAAGCTTTGTGCTTTGTTACTTATATTAAAACACAAAGTGTCAGCCTTCTGTCAACTTTATAATAAAATACTACAAACAATAAATGTGTTTTTATGCTCTTAAATTTGTAGTTTAAGATTTAAGTTTGCATGTGAATCAATGATATTTTCCTCTTTAATATTTGCAGCATGAAATAAACATGAATAAATATTAAATATAAATATAATATAAATATGCATGTTGAAAAAATCTGAACAATTGAATACAAACGAATGTTTCATGAAATCGATCAATTAGAGTTTCAGAAAACGTCAATAAGCCTACCTTTTATTGCTGTTTTTTATGTTGAAGAATGACAGGTTGGATGCCACAGACTTTTTATTTTATTTTATATTTTATTTTATTTTATTTTATTTTATTTTATTTTTTTGGCGGAGTGTAGGTGGAATTCTCACATTAACATCACGCAATAGGCCTATTATTTAATAAATAAATAAATAAGGAGATATTTGAATGATTTATTAATGAACTAGTATTTTCTGAGTCAGTGTCACAAGATGAAGTTGACTATCCTGACTCGCCATCTCCTCAGGACGCACGCCTTTAGAAAGAAATACATCTTTATGGATTAGCCTACATCAGGGGTTCTCAAACCTCTCCATGAAGTACCCCCAGCACTGCACGTTTTGAATGTCTCCCTATATCTGACACACAGGTCTTGCAGTCTCCACTAATGAGCTGATGAGTTGAATAATGATGTATTACTCTTACCTTTATGAGCAAAAAGGACGGCGTATGTTAAGTTTCCCCTCTTAAGAAAAAAATGCAAGTGATCGCGCTGGCACCTCCATGTCCTGCAAAGCGCGCTTCAGCTTCCACTCTCCGCACAAACGACTGTATATGCGTCTAACAGCACACATTTATCTAGGTAAAATGTTTTTAATTAATATTGTGAATTGCATGAAGTTTTTTATGTCTATAGAGTCATGTTGATTTGAAAAGGCTAAATTGATCAAACATATATGCTCAACTCAGTCCGCCGCTGGCCGCATGGTCGTTACTTTGAAAAAAACAACAACTTGAATTTAACAAACATAAAATGTTCCAAACATATTTTTAAATTAACATAATAAAGAAACGAAAAGAAATATAACCACTTGGCCATTAAAAACCAAAACTGTGGACTAGCCTATTTGCTGCAACAGCAGCTGTGTAAAGGGGAAGAAAGAGAGAGAGAGAAAAAAGACACGGGCTCGGGTCAGACTCAGGGCGAGAATATTCTGATAAGCTGTCGGAAGGGCTGGGCCCGTGCAGGGCTCTATTCATTCCCTCATTTCAATTAAAGGTTCCCCTCGGCTCGGCGGGCCCACAATACACCCGGGCCCATATGCACCTGCATACCCTGCATACAAGATGCTACGCCCCTGACATGCACCATTTTTGCTTCACACTTGAAGCAATTTTATGTAAAATTAATGAGAAAACATTTGATACAAGTACATAAATTTACAAGTTCACTCAACATTCTTTACCTAAAAATATTTAGCACCAATAGAATCTACCAGTTAAATGCAAGTTGTGTCAACATAACGTTTAAGGGCTTTCACATTATAATTCCCATTCACATTATAATTTCACACAAGATAATTATTTTAATTTATATATATATATATATATATATATATATCCAGTCCTGCTTCTGGATGGCCAACATTCATTGTTAATTTAGTCGACAAATATTTTTCGTCATAATTTTCGTCATTGACATTTTTTTAACAGACAAAAACAAGATGATAGCCAAATAAAAACAGTTTTAAATCACAAAAATTAAGATGAAAATCTATTGACATTTCCGTCAACAAATATAAATGATGACAATGTAAGGGAGGGACGATTTGGCAAGAGATTCAAGAGTACTGAATTGAGTTCTCTTTCGATCTTATCATACTTGAACAAATGCACACAATATTATGTCAATGTCTGTCAAAATGTATTGACAAACACAGTCGGTTATTTTATCTTAAGTGAATGTGTTATTGATGTTAAGCAAACAACAAAAGAAAAACAGAAAATCACTCACTGCTCTTGACTGAATCAGTTTAGTAGCTTTAATAAGGATTAATTTATATAATAAATATTTAATTTATATAAAATAGTATGTCTGATTCAAAGAAAGAAGAATGTTGTTTAAAAAAACGCATACAGAATATAACCACTGTGTCTTTTGATGAAAATAATTGTTTTTTATGAAAAGTTGTTTCATTTATGTTAAGATAAAGACATGTTATACGTCACAACAGTTAATCTGTATTGCATGTTCAGACCTTAATGTCATGTTAATGTAGGCTTTCTCCAGGATGGGTTTGGAAATTTTAGAGAAATGCTTAAAGGGATAGTTCACCCAAAAATGCAAATTTACTTAAAAAAAGTTTTTTAGCTAAAACTGTGGTCCTTAGTGATTCATAAAATGCAAGTCAGTGGCTGTCCGAGTGTCCGTATCTGACAATAAAAAAAGGCATATCAAGAAACAATAAATTAATACCCATGGCTCCTGACTATATATTGAGGACTTATGACGCGAAACGATCAGCCTGTAAGAAACTGAACATTATTTACAACATAAAAAATAAATCACACAATACTAAACAATTTAAAACTAGTCATTTGTCAGTTATTCACCATAACAGGAAAGCAGTGATCGACTTATTGGTATCCGATTGAGTTTCAATATCAGTGCATTTATTTCAAGACATAAATATCTATTTATCCAGATATTTGAAGACATAATCATTATATATTGTAATTGTGCAAGAAAATAACAGCAATTTACTTCACGCACACAAAGTAAATTGTAGTCCGGTGAAATGCACAAAATATTTGTAACATACTGTTTTAAATATTTGTTTCTTCTTTGCATTCTTTGTGTGGCTTTGGAGTCTTGCCCCTAGCATGTTCTCATCCCGTCTCTCTACAAACAAGATCTAAAAGTCTAGTACGAACCATCTAGTAAGAACAAGGTTGTTGTGTTTATGACTTATGGCTGTTTTCTCCCTGTAGCATCACTGACTTTGTGTTCATCTTGCACAATGACAGCTATACAGTGAGGGTGAAGTAGAGGGCAACAGATTGTAGGCAGCACAAGGAACTAATGCAACAGTTGCGTTCTGGTGAGTAGCAGCTGCTTATCTGACATTATTCAGATGAAGCCGGACTTCAGAGGCCTATACCATGCTGAGGCCCTCCAGGAATGCTCTGCGCTCGAACAGACCTGCGCTCATTAGAGCTCGTACTCGTACTCGTTAGTCAATTTGACCCATTTTGATTTTTGGAAATACCAGTTAACCTGTGATTTTATTCTTGATATTTTGTGACTTTTTTTCATTTAGAGCCATGAACATGCATGCAAAGTGAGGATACACTGGTGTGTTTTGAAGTGCACACACATAAATTTGTTACCATTTTGATGTTCGCGGGTCAATTTGACCCCCATTTTTTTGTTGTTTTAAGGCAACTGTACAGACCCAAATTAAATATATTTCTTGGGTATATGTTGTTATGTTGGTGTTTTACTACACTGGAAAGGGAAAAAAATTCTCATTATATTCAGTACTGAATAAGACTTTCTCAGACTCAGATAGTAAAAGTGAGCTATCATTTCTATATTCAATGTATATGAAATACTATTTAACTTATCTTTTTCTTCCAGAAATTTTGTAACTTTTTCTCATTTAGGGCCATGAACATGTCTAAACAAGTTGTGTTCCAAATTTGAAGTTGATATAAAAAAAATTGAGGTTCCTATTAGAGCCCGACCGATATATCGTTTAACTGATATTATCGGCCGATATGAGCCTGTCGCCGATATATCGGTATCAGCGAATATGATTTTTTTTTTTTACAGAACATACAATGCAGATAAAATGCTTGAAATGGTGTAATTACTTAGTTTGTGCTCCATTGTTTGCTACTGGCGACCTGGATGAAACGCTTTAAAGCTTAAGTCTATGGAAAACCATTGAAACTTTGAACGGCCATATCTCCGTAA
>NW_015670386.1:852193-862847 GCF_001515625.1 Sinocyclocheilus rhinocerous | reverse complement strand
ATACCCCAAAATTCTTCATACAGTGGACTACCAGCAAAACTGATACACATTTGGGACCAAAAATTATTCAGACTGAGTCTGGGAGGAAAAAAAACTGAAGTTGAGGTTTGCATGAAGCTGGGTGATAGCATGCCCAGGAGACTACAGGCTGTCATTAAGGCTAATGGCTGCCCGACTAAGTATTGATAGTTGTGTAAATATTGACAGCTGTAAGAATAATTTTTGGTTTATTGTAATCCATTACATACCTTTCTATCAAAGTTATCTGACATTATCAAGCTGAATTTGTTCTGACACAGTTTAACTCTGAGTTCTTGTCATATTTTATTACCATTTTCTAAACTATAGCGAATAAACTGTGATAATGGGTGAAATGTTGAAGGTGTCTGAATAAATTTGGGTTTGACTGTTTCTATTTGATAAATTAAGTTAACCAACTAACATTATACATACTCGTTTGGTTTCTGTACCCAATATTTAAAACATTTACAAATGCAATGAAAATATTGGTATCGGGACTCGGTATCGGCAAGTACCAAAAATAAAAGTATCGGTATCGGGCGAGTTCTGGAAAAAGTGATATCGGTGCATCCCTAGTAAAAAGGAAATGAAAAAATTTTTTTTTGTGACAAAGGTCAGAACTCCTATTATGATGCATATGCTTTGAGGTGCACTCTTGTCATAAATTAATCTATTACTGTTCCTACATAATTTGTAACAAGATTATAGTAAAAGTAAACTTCTGCCAGCGGGACGGTGACAGTTAAGGGGTTAAAAAATGTGGTTAAACATTTTTTAAAATCATACTTTTTGATATCAATTGTTTGTACTCCGTGACAAATACTGATATTAAAATTGTTCCGTTCATACACACACAAGTCATCAGGGCAGTTATTTGAGATTTGACTTACTAGTCAAATCTCTAGCTAGTCTTAAGCCACTTCTTGATTGTTTTTGCAGTTTGGGCAGGAGCATTGTCTTGTTGGTAAATGACACCTCATCATTCCTCTTTAGAAAACAAATTTTCAGCTGTGGGAAGCAAGCCATTCTGCAATATTCTCCTGTACTCCAAAGCATTAACTGACTGTTCACAGTGAAGTAGCTCACCAACACCAGCAGGTAAAAAGGCTCCCCACACAATAACACTTATTCATCCAAGCTTCACTGTGGTAGAGATGCATTTATTATTATATTTCTCATCAGATCTTCAGAGACACCGCTCTGGAACATTACCATGCAACTCATGTTTTATCGTGATTCATCACAAAATCAGACTTCCCATATTCTGACTTAATTCTGTCTTTGATGTTTTTCTGAGATAGCAATGGCTTTTTAAGTAGTGCATTTGCTTAAATTTAGCTGATTTCCTTACCAATAATTTGTGGTTATGACAATTAAAAGCTTACTGTTCAGCCATTTTGGGCTTTGTCCATTTTTTTGCCCAGGAGATTGTTTATACAGTTGTGCTCATAAGTTTACATACTCCTTTGCAGAATGTGCGAAATGTTAAAAATTGAAACAAAATAAGAAGGATCATGAAAATAGCATGTTATTTTTTATTTAGTACTGTCCTGAATAAGCTATTTCACATAACAGATGTTTACATATACTCCACAAGAAAAAATAATAACTGAATTTATAAAAATGACCCCATTGAAAAGTTTACATACCCTTGAATCTTAATACTGTGTGTCGTTTCCTGGATGATCCACGACTGTTTTTATATTTTGTGATAGTTGTTCATGAGTCCCTTGTTGGTCCTGAGCAGTTCAACTGCCTGCTGTTCTTCAGAAAAATCCTCCAGCTCCTGCACATTCTTTGGTTTTCCAGCATCTTCTGCATATTTGAGCCCTTATACATGTAAACATCTGTTATGTGATATAGCATAACATGCAATTTTCATGATCCCTCCTATTTTGTTTCAGTTATTAACATTTTGCACATTCTGCAAGGGGTATGTAAACTTATGAGCCCAACTGTAAATATATAATACTGTTCTTTTTTAAATTTAGTTTGTTCATAATCCGTTTATACAATTCGAAATGTTAAAAATGTATTAATGTATTAAGGTTAACTAACATAGATGCATAAAAACTACAAAAAAGTTTTTCATTGTTAGTTCATGTTAGTTCATTGCATTAGCTAATAAATTGATTGTACACTAGGTTGTAAAGTGTTACTAATTAAGTACAGCAGTTATTCAGTACAGTGTTTAGTGTAATAATTTGTGTGCTTTGCTGGCTACTAATACATTTTGCTTAAGGTTAATAATATTTAAAACTAACATACATTTAAAGGACTTAGTTTCAGAAGTAATACTCATTAATACCAGACTGTTGATGTAGTGTCCTGCTGGGACAAGACAAATCTGAATTTATCGATATGTAATGACTGATTAGGCTAAAATTATGTAAAAATTTTGTGTTTTTGTGAGCAATAATGAGAACGATTTATCTATGGTTTAATTATGACAGAACTTTAATAAGGCTTAAGTTAACCTTTCAAGACTAATTGGCTCTGTGTGCTGCTTGGTTTTTTAAATATAATAATTTGCAGTGTTTCAGTAAAAACTGAATGATTTAAGAATTTTTCTCATTTTCCGATGCTATTAGACCAGAAAATGCAAAGTGAGAAAGAGCAACAAGCCCTTCTCCAAGATACTGAAACAAAGCGTTTCTTCTCTGGTCTCAAAGCAACCTGATGCTCCCTTGAAAAGCTTCCCCTGCTTTGGGGTTACATAATTCTCCATTTTCAAAGATTTCCAGTTGCCCTTGTCTGTAACGTGAAGCAGTACCCTTGCCCTCATATTTTAGGCTGCATAATGGTGTCTGTGCATTAATTATGCAAACAGACATTTTGACATGGTTTTTTCACACACATTTTGATGCAGCTGACCCCATGATCTGTGAGCGTTTTAGGATTTTAGTGCTTCCTTTCTGCTGACACGCTGAAATCTTTTATGCAGAGTACAATAGATGCGAGAAGGTAAAATGTTTTCCTCCCTTCTTTCTTGCAGCAAACTGTTTGAGCTGATTTACATTCTTCCTTGCATCTCTGAGTTCATCAATGTGACATCAGATATAAATTTAGCCGAAACCAGGAACTATTGGACCATCTGTTTGCTCCAGCTGAGCTCGCCTCATAAACGTCTCAAACAGCAGCTGCCATCACTATTACAGAGAAAATAAATTGTTCCAGCATCATTAGACCTACATGCTTTTCAAATACGACTGTGTATTATTTCTGATTCATGCTCTTTTCCTTGTGCTAATTTTTGGACTATAATGGGTTTTCAAGGGAAAATATTCATGGGCTGCCAAATCAGATGATCGTGTAGGACAGCTTGTGTATTGAAATGCTTGAGGTCAGTTCGGTTCGGACTCATCATGTTTGTGCCGAGGAGCGTTTGAGATGACTAATCTCACCCGGCTCAGGTTTATCAGAAATACGTGCCATATGACTGTGAGGGAACATTGATCTAAAGTTCGCATCACAATACTCAATCTTATTAACACTTTGCCACTGGTGACTTAATATCTAATGGCAGTTGAATCTGAATGGTAATTAGATGCCTGGCTGATTAAATCGGATATGCATGTTGAAGCTTATTTGTGTATTTGCATAGATGCCAGGGGAGGAGGTTGCCTCAATTTCCTGCAAGAGAATGTCCTTCCTCAGCCTTGAATGTTCCCCATCAATACAGCAGTTCACTGAGCCGGTTCTTCCTTTTAGTTGAATGTCTGTGAACAATTTGAGACAATTTTATTGGACTTTATTTCCTGTGGACTTCAGAGAATGTTTTTTTTGTGTTGTGTTGTATTTTTTGTTTTGGTTTGTGTTTTTATCTTGGTGGTTTTATCTGGGGTTTTTTTTCTTTTTTTTTGTTTTTTAACTTGGTTGTTTGACTTTTAACTCTGCACAAAATGCTTCAAATGAGAAGGGCATTATTATCATAGAAATTCTAGACTAAATTATTATTTATATTTGATCTAAATATTTATTTATTTTGAAGCATTGTAGACCTTTTTTAAATACAGAGCATACTGTTTGGAGTAAGTAATGACAACATTTTCATTTTTGGGGAACTATCCCTTGAATTGTTTTGTGCATGACATGTGAATTCATAACGTCACAGGCCTAATTTCTACAGCCATACGTTTCCTCTAGATTATATTTTTGGATTTGACTGTTCAGTGCTGAGAGCCTCTGGGTATTTAGATTTATCACATAAAGATGCTCTGAGAAATGAGCAGCTATGAGTTTACTGCTCATTCTAGTGTGGATGGACTGTAATCTGCCCACAGGGTGAAAGTGATTCTCAGTGAAATTGCACAGAATAACATCTTTCTCAGAAGTTGCTTTGTGGTAACCTTGCGGTCCTTTATTCGTAATGATTTAAAGATGGAAAATCACTCTGCCATCTGCTGTCAGGAAATATTCTTAATGGAAACTGGAAGGTGTTCTCTGACTCATTTCTGCATTACTTTTCAACAATAGGAAAATAATTTGCTGACAAGACTAGGGAATTTTTGTTTGACATGTTTTGTTTTTATTAGTTACATTATTATTCTAACTAAGGCTGGGGAAAATAATGGCTACATGACACCTTTGATTGAACATGATTGTGAAATTTAAATTGCGCGTTGTTTGAAAATTAGACGTGAGGTGGATGCTTGTGCGGTGAGTATTTGAGACCTGGTTCGGTTAGTGAAAGTGTCATTTTTAATATGCTGGTGTCTCAGTTCAGGTAGAACAAGATGAAAAAGCCCACAGCACTGTATATGATGCCTGTTGGAATGGAGAAGCACTTCATGTAAATTCTGTCCTTGATTGTGATCACTGTGATTTACACGCTGACTGTCATTTGCTTCAGGGGAGACACCAGTCGTTCAGTAATTACAGCCCATCCTTTAATGGGTTTCTTGATCACGGTTTAACCCTACTAGATGTAGGTATTTATTTAAAAAGTACTCTAGTACTATAGTTGAAGGGAAAGGTGATGTAATAGAAATATGACTTTAAAAAAAGTGGTCCAATGACATGACTTGAACGATTACCTGAACGATTTATATTTCAAATAAAAAAATATAAACATAAATGAGTTATTTATGCAATGACCTTTTTAATGATGCACAAGTAGTCCCATTATAGAGCCTGCATTATTTGCATTTTCTTAAAGTATCCATAAACTAGCAATGAAATATTTAGATTTTTTATGTAGTAACACACTGTGGTTTTTCTTTTTTAGAACCAATGTTAAATTCTTGAAAGAAAAAAAAAGTTTGATCAAACTAGTACATTATTATTCCACATACAGTACCAACCGTCAGTGCTGCAGGGAAATATGAAATGTTGCTGCTTCCTCCTTTGCAGTTCCCCAAACTTTGAGAGGCTGAAGGAGCTTTAACTTTTTTTCTTGATTGTTTTCTTGGAACAACGGGTTTCTTTTTGTCAGAGCTCTCTCAGATTCTTTGAAGAAATGTTGCCCCCACTTCGAAATATACCAGTGCTTCCTGCATTTGGAGGCAATGTTCACTGTCACTGTTAGTGAATTAACACTACCGTTGAGGGTCAGTAAGATTTTTAACACATTTATTCAGCATTAAATTAATCAAAAGTGATTTATACTGTTACAAGATGTTACTAATGGCTGCTGAAAATTCAGCTTTGCCATCACAAGACTAAATTACATTTGAAATATTATATATTCAAATAAATTGGAGTTATTTTAAATTGTAATAATCACAGTGATTTATTAGCCCACGTTGTAAATTACTCTCGTCGGTGCTGTGCCCAATGTGTACAGCTGATTTAGATGCATGTGAGTTGTGATTAATTCGTATCTCATAACCTGTAGCCAGCCCCCTCTGAATCCCCCGGGGACTGAGGTGTAGCTGTCCTCTGCTCATGGGATATTACTGTGGGTCAGAGGTGGCACACTGATGGCCTCTCCAGCGGGATTCATTTCAGCTCCCTCCAGAAGAACGTGCTCTCTCTCCCTGCTGATGAATGCTGGGAGTGTGAGGAGAGTATCGTAGCCAGTGTCAGGCAGCTAGCTCTCATAATAAAGCATGATAGCATCAGACTAGTACTGAGCCCCTCTGCCAAGCAAGATATGGCCTCCTCTGCACTCTTTCCCAAAGCTCAAAATAGGAAATGTCTAAATTACACTTGCTAATAGCATGCTGTGATGGCGATTCTTCTATTTTGCCCTCCCGTCGCTTGGTTGTTAATTCCCTTTCTATCAGGAACAGAGCACATCTCATTTGATAGGAAATGAAAGGCTTTCTCTTATCAGCAATTTGAAAAGAAGAGTAGCGGGGGGCAGGAGAGGACTTTTGCATGCGGCCACGTCGCTTGTCTTTTTATAAACAGATGGGGATATCAGGACTTTATGCACACACCCCACTTGCCATCATTTTATGCACCAAGAGCTTGTAACACTTCATAGAGAAAGGAAAAATTTAAATCGCATCATATGACCCCTTTAAAGGAATTGATTAATATACTAATCAAATGCAAAATCTGGCTTAGTTCTCTGCATTTTATAATTTAAGGCTGCAAAGATTAGTGTGATGGCTTTTTGAATCCAAGCCCCCCATTGTCCAAAGATATTGTCCTCTGGTATTTCTGCTGTAATTGTGACAGTGTTGCTTGTTTTCAAACTTTTTTATTAACAAAAACTGGGAATATGTTGATATTTTATAAAAATCTATTTATAAGTTACTGATATATTTATAATATAACATTAATATATTTAAGTTAATTAACCATGATTCATGTTGTGACTTCAGAATACTCAAGGTTCTCTGCATGATCTCCAAAAAACCAGTAGTGATTGAAGAAAAAATAAATATGACTGCAGTTTCAATATTGATTTTTTTTTGTGTATTTAGCATTTTAATTAAGTTCATTTTTTTTAGTATAGGTAAATGGTTTTAAGTTATTCTGTTTAGAGCCCTGCACGGGCCTCAAATATAGGCCCTAGCCCGGCCCTTGTCCGACAGCTTATAAGAATTCTTGACCCGAGCCCGTCTTTTTTTTTTCCTTCTCTCCAAAACAGCTTACTACTGTTTTAGCTATTAAAATAGTTCAGTTTTGTGTGTAATGGTAAAGTGATTATATTGCGTTTAGTTTTTTTATTAAGTTAATTTAGAAAAACGTTTGGAGTATTTTTTGTTCGTTATATGTAAGTTTTTGTTTTTTAAAATAACGACCAAGCGGCCAGCGGCAGACAGTAAGTTGATCATAGCCCATGTTTGATCAATTTAGCCTTCTCAAATCATCACGACTTGCCTAAAATAAAATCTATAGATATAAAACAGTTCAAGCATATCACAATGTTACTTTAAATGTTTAACCTATATAAATGTGCGATGTTAGACGTATATCCAGTCGTTTGTGCGGAGAGGAGCTAAAGCGCGCTTTGCAGGACATGGAGGCACCGGCGCGATCACTTGCATTGGAAACAACTTAAAATACGCAGTGGTGGAGGTAACGAATTTACTGTAATTAAGTCGTTTTTTTGGGTACTTGTACTTTTTTGAGTATATTTTTAAAGCTGTACTTTTACTTGTACTTAATTAGCCTACAAATTAAGCAAAATACTTCGTTACTTTTAAATCATAATTCGTTACGGAGTACGCCCACAATTCGACTTCAGTAGCCAATAAAGATATCCGATCGTAAACGGACCAATAACAGCCCTGATATCTGAATCGGGAAAAGCCGCCGCTGCAGCAGGTTTGAAGAGCTGACCAGACAGTGACGGATCTCAGCGTAATTTATGGACTTTATGCGTAGGCAATGTAAATTATTTATAATATAATCAATACAACAATATTTAATACAGTAGCTTATGTGTGCTCTGCGTGTATATGGGCACAATAAAAGGAGAGAAGCTAAATGAGCCCAAGTCCGACCTGAGCCCGATCTGTAAAAAAAACAAAAACAAATGGCCCGAGCCCGGCCCGAATGAACTCAGCGTGTCGGGACCCGACGGGCTTGCAGACCTCTAATTCTGTTACCTCCTTGGACATTTGCTGAGGCCTACTGACCTACTGGTCTAATAATTATTGATTTTTTTTCATTATTAAATTGTTATTGATGAATATTTATTGGTGATAATTGTATTGATTATTAATTACCTTTGTTGATTGTTTCTTTGATAAATGTATTAATCTAATAAAAAGGCCCTAATTAATTTTTTTGTATTTTATTTATTATTCTCATTACTTTTTTCCAAACAGTGTAAATAGTTGACTAAAAATAGACAATTTTAAGTATTTTTTACATTTTTTTTATAACTATATAACTTTTTTATGGTTGTGTAGTTATATAAATAATTTTACATTTAGTTGGTCTCTTTCAGAATGTTTTTACAGTAGTAAATGGTTTGTAAGCTAATATATTTTCATATGCATAGCTTTACTAACATAGGAAACTTAGCATAGGTCACTCATCTGCTACAGCATTGCACTTGCAATATGGTTGCTTTAGCGAATGTGTTTTTATCTTAGTTTTGCTTTTGTTAACACTATGGGTTAGTTTTAGGGTAGGGTTTAGTGTAGGTGGTACATTATTTTCAAATATTGTTGAGTATTTTTAGAGCCACTCGTTGATTTCTGAACTGGTGAAATTCTTACTGCAATCAATGTAATGAAAAGCTTCCAGATTCAAATTGATCTTGTTTCAGATAAAACTGAACACGTTTTTAGCGACACTCACTGGACATTCTGAAAGTGTCGCAGAACGTCCAAGAAACATAATTTTGCTGGAATGTCACATATATTCCAGTGAGCCTAGGTTGTTAGTTTAGGATATGCTTAAAATTGAAGAATGAACTGGTGTGACATAACTGAAATCAGGCCAAAACAAATACCACTTCTCGGGTATTTCAAAGGTATTTCCCACATTCTCCTCATGTCATCACAAAAAAAAAAAAAAAAAAAACCTATCCAGGCATGATGCCATGATTAGTATTCAGACGTTGTGTAGGACTCCCCTACCACATTCAAGAACTTGCCTTTTTTCCTCTTTGTTTTTTGGTGGCTGGATGTTGAAATAATTGATTTGACCTACTTTAACATTTGTCATTAGTCATCTGCAAGTTTATCAGCCGCGGTGCCTTTAATTACGGCGAAGAGACAAATTAATCATCTGTAGGCTCTGGTCGCTCTCATGGGGAGAGGGATTTCCCTTTACCGCCGTCAGGACTATTAACACAATAACGAAAAAGCAATTAGATTGACTTTTAGAAATGGCAGTCAATTACACTGACTGGAACTAGATTGTTGAGTGTCCGATAATGTAGCTTTCCGCTAATAAAAACAAGCATCCCCACCACCCCTCTCACTTAAGCAATGCAGGATGACCCAAAAGCACTGGTTTAGGGGCACTCTATCTACCTGGAGTCTATTTTCAAGGCGAGACGGCATTTGTGGTGACTCTAATAACCGGCCATCAATGAATGTCATTCATGGGTATATTAAGGCCACTGAAGGGTAGGGGAGGATGATTTGAATCCTCATTATGGCTTCTAGCCTGTGATGTTTTCAGAATTTCAAGATTAATAAGCCACAACAAGTCTGGTTCCATGTTTTCAGTGCAGCTGACGTTATCAGGTCAAGTTTCTTAAGCTAATAGCTTTGATCTTAATGTGAATAATGAGGATTTTATTTCTAACACACACAGATAAGTATACACTTTTAAATTTATACTAAAGATTTATACTAAAGAACTATACAACTATATGTGAAGTCAAGTGGGAAATTGAGGGTGATATTATGTAGTCTTTTTCCTAATGTTTTAGAAGATTTTTTACTGGTGCTGTACACTTTAGAATAACAAAACTGAAGTTTGTTCTGTTTGATGTACTCCATTACACATGCTGACTCTGAGATATATAGGTGGTCATGTTTATGCAAATGATCAAGCTTTCTCAAAGTAAACATATCCGTTTGTTTGGTTTTTACCAGAAACAAGGTTATTTTTGTTTTATTCATTGCATATTTTCTCTTACTGATCTAGAAAAGCATGAGAATTCTTACAAGGAAGCCATTGGCAGATTACAAGCTAAATCAGGCCTGGTTATTTTAACCGAATTGCTAAAAAAAAGGGATTCCGTGATCAAACACTGGCCGCTTTCCATCTCCTTATGAAAATTTGTAAGGCATAGCATTACCATGTTGCTTAGTAATCTCTCTTTTAATTTCTTAAATTAAAAATTAAATTAAAGTGTTGGATATAAATATTGGGCCCCACTTTATATTAAGTGGCCTTAACTACTATGTACTTACATCAAAAATTAAGTACAATGTACTTATTGTGTTCATATTATATTGCAAAACACTTTTGCTGCTATTTGTGGTATACCCACCACTGTTGTTAGCTTTTGATTCAATAAATTGTTTGAGATGAAGAAATTACCATTTCATGCTTCTACTTAAATGCCCTACTTTCATGATATAATATCACTGTAGCATGAACTTTTTACATTTTCCATAAATTTTATCCAAAAGTTGAATATCCCTAACTTTTTGTGAGAAGTATATGCGTGTGTGTGACATTAGTGTTGTCATTGTTTACTCATTCTTTAATGTGTGTATATATATATATATATATATATATATATTATACATTTCAGATGTCTGCT
>NW_015670386.1:847284-851992 GCF_001515625.1 Sinocyclocheilus rhinocerous | reverse complement strand
TAATTTGTGTGTATATATATATATATATATATATATATATATATTATACATTTCAGATGTCTGCTGTTTATTCAAGGGCCTGATTACACAGCAGATGCCCTTTCTTTAATGCAGGAAAAAACAGCCAGTTTGCGTCATATTTAGATTTAGAAATTGCCTCAAGGATTTTGTTTTGTGATATAAAAATAGTGAAGTACAGGGGGAAAAATGGTAACAATGGCCATGGCAAACTCAAAATTACACAAGAAACCCAGTAGAGTACCTTTACTGAAACATACACAAGATTAATTTATTGAGGTCCCTACATCAAAGAGAAAAGCAGAACAACTCAGTCTGTGCCTCCTCTGTCTTTTAAATCACCTATTGTTGGCTAATTTCTCCAGTCTGATTGAGGTCAGATGTTGGAGGAATGAGGGGGTTCAGAAGTGTAAATTGGAAGATTATAAGCAAACATACTCTTCAGAACCCTCTGCATTTGCCCTCTAAGGTGCAAGGTTTCAAGTCTGGGCGTCAAATTGACTGCATCCTGTACTTAGTAGAGATCGCTCGCTGATGGAATGATAAGCTGTTGTTATCTCAAGCTGTCTCACAGGAGGCGACTGCTGCATGATGGGAAAATGGATGGAGATTACTTTGATCAACACTCTCATTAACTCTTCATTAAGTGAATGTCAAACCTACGTTCATTCACTCACATAGTAGACTTGTAATATTTTTTCCCCCTCTTGGTTTCTTGAGATGCAAGTTCTCTAAGAACTTTTTTGAATTGGGGTTAAAAAAGAACCACCTGAAACCATCTGAACTTAATAAAGAAAATATTAAAATATAATGATAACCCACACCACCGTATAAGTCTCTCAGGGCAGCCCAGACCGTCAGGGAGCTGTTGTTGGTGTTTTATCTTTACAGTCATTAAAACTTCTCTAATGCCTGAAAACAAATCAATTTTCCCAACATGCCCTAGTCAATGAAGGCAACAGAAATGAGGTCCACTGGTATTAAGTGTCCTTCGGTTTGGCATAGCAATTAAATATAACTTTTGCCTTAACATAAATTACCCTTACATAGACACACATCTAATCTGCAGTTACAATTTAGAAATTGTATAACCTTTTTATGATCATAATGACCCAAATTGCTTTTTAAGCCTTATACATGAAATAGTCTCAACAAATAGTCAGCTTGTGTAACATTGGTGCAGAGATTGACAGTAGATTGCTTACTGCCTTTTGATGAAATCCTTAATAGAGAGTTAGTTAATAATAAAAAAAATACTTAAAAAAAAAACTTGATATTGTTTTGCATTTTTATAATTTTTTTGACGCATTTTTATTGATTTATTTTTTGATTGTACAATCAAATTCTAGTGTTGATTTATCCACCTTTTTAAATTAATCATTGAAATGATGCACCAGTTTGTCATTTAATTAATTAATTTATTTGGATCCCCATTAGCTTCTACAAAGTGGTTGATAATCTTCCTGTGGTCCACATAAAGTTGATTTTCAGTTGATTTTTATTTCTTAGTTGATTATCATTTTCTCAACTGATTATTGAATTTTGGCCCCCATATAGGATGTGAAATATGCCGTGACGTGTCCGAATAGCCTATTTTTTTGTAATTCTCTGACACAACGTAAACTGTTGTGTATAGTTGTCCTGTTTCAAACAGTGTGATAAACTTCACAAACAACAATTATATATAAATGTATTTATTATTAATACATTCATGCATGACTGTGGTGGACTTGAAATCAAGGTTGAGCTGCACATTGGCAGTGATTTGAGTGCAGTCCACTCTTGCTGACAGTAGTGGTGTGTGAGTTAGTGGGACACGTAGACTATTGGCAGAGCACTGATAAGACTCGGCGCTGAAGTGGCGGGCGGCTGTGTGCGGGTGAGCTGATAATGTTCAGGATTGTTGACTTGTACTCCATAGACTTATTCACGGCTTTATGACAAACTTTTCAGCTGAGCACCACCTCCTCGTCGCCCTCATTTTTACCCCAGCAGATTCGTGCCCTCCGGACCCTTTGTGTGCATATCTCCACTATTCTGATGATCCAGCCACCCTTTTTCAGCCAATTGGTGTTAAGATGTGGTCACACTAGGCTTTTAGCATGCAAAATTGCTTTTGCCCTGACTAAGAACATCAGTGACAGTCAATTTGTGACTTTTACATCCTCTCTTGGTCAAAAACATCTTTTGGCTTTTCACAAAAGAAAACTTTTTGCATGTAATTTTGTTTTCGCCCTGGAAATATCGGGATTTTCTTTCTCCTTTGAGAATTAAGAAATGAGAGAGTCTAACAGCTGTTCAGTTGAAAGTCGGCCAGGTCCAGGGTTGTGTTTATGTTCTTATTGCTTTCCTCGTCTCTGCTGTCCTGTGGTGCCTCAAGCAACGTTTGTGTTGTGAAAACTTGCAGATTTTAATTGAGTTTTCAATTGGTAAAAGATTCTGTTCTGCTGCTTATGAACTCAGCGGATCTCAGCCGTCACAGGCAGCTCAACTGAAACTAGATTACTCTGGATTTAAAGGCTACAGCTCCGCAGCACTGGAGGAAGCCTAAGTTTGCTGGTGTGAACAACAAGCATCTCAGATTTTATTGTTTTTCCCAAACTTTTACAAGACATAATCATATTACTAAATCTTTGTAACTTGCCATAAAGCTGAAGTGTGTAATTTCTTCACCTTTAGGGCAACCAAACTGCAGATTGCAAAAATAATTGCTTCCAGATATGTTATACTGCATCGTCTTCGATGTTCATCAAACAGATAATACCGCCCCAAATTCATGCCATTGGTTGTGCTGGAAGTCGACCACTGAAACACAGTGTTGCAACATTTACACTTTTTATTTGACTGTGCACAATAAACTGGGGTGGTATATTAACATTTATACAAAGACATCCTTTTAAATGTTTGGGTTATATTTAAATGTATTTTATTTTATTTAAGGACTGTTTTGAATTTTTTTCATTTGATTGCACTTCCTAATGTGTGTTATGTTTTGTTCCCAGCATTAACCATTCAAAGGAATTGTGACGGTCCCCTTTCAGCCCCACAAAATCGGTCTGTAGCTGATATAGAGGAACTGGCTGCCAACTATGAGCGTAAACTCATTGAGGTGAGTACTGGAGCTACCAAAGCAAGCAGCACTTGTCCTTTCCTTCTCTAACCTCAAAGTCATGTAATGTAAACCAACATTTACCACTCCAAATTTCAGCAAACAGGTTTAATAACATCGGTAATAACTATATTTCAATTTCTTACAGCATTTTATGTGTGATTTCTATGAAAGGTGCAGTGTGTAGATTCAACATTACATACTTTATATGCTGTCTAGGTTCATTTTTTGGCTGCGTTTACACTGCAAGTCTTAATGCACAGATCCAAACTTATGACCATATCTGATTTTTTGGCCTGCCTGTTCACATTCACTATAGACACGACTGGTATCCAATATCTGTGTTTACATTTATTCCCACCCAAAATGATTGTCAGAGACCGCTTTACTATGCACACTATGGACCCTTTGGTTTTAAATGGCCGTGCTATTGAAATTATTGATATTTTATTTCATGTCGAGTAGCCATTAGTGTTGTCACGATACCAAAATTTCAGTATTCGGTACCAATACCAGTGAAAATCCACGGTTTTCGGTACCAAAGCAAAACACAAAAACATGCTAATTGAACAACATTTTTATTAATAACGTTAAACAAATATTACCTGCTTGAACTTGATCGGGGTGTTTTGTTAGTTTGATGCGTTTCCTCCTCTTGAGGTCGCCACTGCTTTTAAGAAGAGGTTGCCAGGTTTTCACAACAAAACCCGCCCAATCGCGTTTCGAGGGGATTCCCCCGTTAAAAATCGCGTTCCGAGGATAAAATACGCATGTTTTGGCGGGGTTCCCCTGGTAAAATTCTCATTCCAGGGGCTAAATATCACGTAAGTGGGGTCGTTTTTCAACCCGCGGACATGAAAAACAACCCGCGGCAACAGTGTTAAAGCAGCCCAATTCCGCGGGACCACCGGTACTTAAGAAAACCCGGTACCGTAACGTTTTCATTTTTTTTGTACCGACTTGGTACCGAAATACAGGGTCTTTTGACAACATTAGTAGCCATTATTATTTGCCAGAATAGACACCAGCTGTCATGGATGTTTTGCAGTACAAAATCTGACTGAATGGATAAAGACTGTAAAATAACTGTAATTTTTATTTGTCATTTGTCTACAGCTCGTTAGATGTAGAATTCTGAAGTGAAATAAAGTAGCACTGTAAGATTATATTTGAAGGAAGGAATTTGAATGAATTAATGAGAGAGAATGTGAACATGTGAGCGAGTAGCCTAATAGTGAAGATTGCTTAATTACAAAACTAGAGCCCGACCGATATATCGTTTTACTAATTTTATCGGCCGATATGAGCCTGTCGCAGATATATCGGTATCGGCGAATATGCCGCCGATATGCCACCGATATGAAATTTTTTTTTACAGAACATAAAACGCAGATAAAATGCTTGTAAATGGTGTAATTACGTAGTTTGTCCAGCAGAGCACGCTCCATTGTTTGCTACTGGCGACCTGGATGAAACACTTTAAAGCTTAAGTGTATGGAATACCATTGAAACTTTGAACGGCCATATCTCAGTAACAGCGTGGCGGATCCGTACCAAATTCGGGGGATCCCTTCAGCTCGA
>NW_015670386.1:822093-846704 GCF_001515625.1 Sinocyclocheilus rhinocerous | reverse complement strand
AGAAATCATTTTGAACAAAATTCATTCTAATGCTCATTATATTAGCGTTAGCCGCGCTTATGCTAACGATTAACTACGTATACGCTAACGGCGATGTTTATTTCAATCCGAAATTCTAATTAAAATATGGAATAATATTCATTACAGAAGCTCTAAATATTAAAAATGTAATTGAAACTTACCTGCTTGAACTTGATGGGGGTGTTTTGTTAGTTTGATGCGTTTCCTCCTCTTGAGGTCGCCACTGCTTTTAAGAAGAGGTTGCCAGGTTTTCACAACAAAACCCGCCCAATCGCGTTTCGAGGGGGTCCCCCATTAAAAATCGCGTTCCGAGGATAAAATACGCATGTTTTGGCGGGGTTCCCCTGGTAAAATTCTCATTCCAGGGGCTAAATATCACGTAAGTGGGGTCGTTTTTCAACCCGCGGACATGAAAAACAACCCGCGGCAACAGTGTTAAAGCAGCCCAATTCCGCGGGACCACCGGTACTTAAGAAAACCCGGTACCGTAACGTTTTCATTTTTTTTGTACCGACTTGGTACCGAAATACCGGGTCTTTTGACAACATTAGTAGCCATTATTATTTGCCAGAATAGACACCAGCTGTCATGGATGTTTTGCAGTACAAAATCTGACTGAATGGATAAAGACTGTAAAATAACTGTAATTTTTATTTGTCATTTGTCTACAGCTCGTTAGATGTAGAATTCTGAAGTGAAATAAAGTAGCACTGTAAGATTATATTTATTTGAAGGAATTTGAATGAATTAATGAGAGAGAATGTGAACATGTGAGCGAGTAGCCTAATAGTGAAGATTGCTTAATTACAAAACTAGAGCCCGACCGATATATCGTTTTACTAATTTTATCGGCCGATATGAGCCTGTCGCAGATATATCGGTATCGGCGAATATGCCGCCGATATGCCACCGATATGAAATTTTTTTTTACAGAACATAAAACGCAGATAAAATGCTTGTAAATGGTGTAATTACGTAGTTTGTCCAGCAGAGCACGCTCCATTGTTTGCTACTGGCGACCTGGATGAAACACTTTAAAGCTTAAGTGTATGGAATACCATTGAAACTTTGAACGGCCATATCTCAGTAACAGCGTGGCGGATCCGTACCAAATTCGGGGGATCCCTTCAGCTCGAAGAATCGAGTATACATCTCGAGGGCCCCTTTCAAATGAGGCCACCCCCGCGTCGATAGCCCCCGGGGTCCGGGAGTTCCGGGTGGTTAAATTCGCGATCGGGCGCCAACCGATCTGGCGATCCCGGGGGGCTCCTGACGCGTGGAGGGTGGTGTTCGAGAGGGCTCCTCGAGCTGAAAGGATCCCCCGAATTTGGTGGAGTTCTGTCGCCGCGTTCACGAGATAGTGACATCAGCCAACACTTTCACTTCAGTAAGGAGATCTCCTGTTCAGGCAGCAGCATTCAAGCATTGTCTTATTCGACCGTAAGTGCCCTGCGAAGTGGACTTCACATGATATTCTGCCATGATTCCAGTTCCAAGGGAACATACACGTTACATTCAAAGGGCATTAAAATGCGCGAGACGTGAATTCAAATTGTATTTATTTACAGCGGTATATTATGTCACACTTCTCTAGTAAGTTTCGTCTGTGTGTGAAGACAGTAGCGCAAATCCGTGAATGAATGTTCCGAAGTGAAATAAACTTCAACGGAATAAAGTTGAATGGAATTGAATTAAAGTTGAATAAACTTCAACTTTACTGTTCAGTGCACTGATGTCAGACTCATTTTGGATAATAAAGTTTATTGTTAAATTGTTAAAAATTGTTAAATGCCCTTTTATATCTCTGTCCATTTTAAGTGTTTGATCACCACATTTGAGTGATCATTGCAAAAAATGTGTTTATGTGTATATATTCTGTTTATGTATATAATGTATTCTATATATAGTACCAGTCAAAAGTTTGGACACACGAATGGGAAAGTGTCCAAACTTTTGACTGGTACTGTACTATAATATACACAAAGAATATCGGCCAGTATATTGATATCGGCTTTTTTTTTTTACTCCCTAATATCGGTGTCGGACCCAAAAACCCATATCGGTCGGGCTCTATACGTCAGCACCTCATTGCTGAGAAATATAATGTAGCTTTTAGTAGCAAAGCTGTTGTATTTACGTATAAAATTGACAGGGTAGGGGTTGAAAACCAGCTCCTGAATGTTGTGCAATTTCTTACCTATGTACTGTATAAAGTTCCCACCTCAGTAAAATGCTAGCGTATACAGCATGCCGATATTGGATTTGTATCTGATTTAAAACCACATTTGGAAGTGGCTCAAAAAAAAAAAAAAAGGGATCTTGTGCGGATTTTTGTGTTTACACTTGTGTAACAAATGTATGTCAGATGTGAGCCAAATTTTTTTTTGTGCCAGTGTAAATGCAGCCTTTGAAAGGGACTGAAATTTGAAAAACATTTTGTTTGTTTGGTGTAAATGTGCATTGAGCTCATATTGACTTGTCGAACATCTACAGAACTGGCTGGACAATATATAATGGAGGATGTAGGAATAATTCATATATAGTTCTCACTGCTGTAATAACTTCATATTCTGCTTATGTTTTGTGGGGAGTATATTTTAACTTATTTATGTGTTTACAGTAGTGTGTATTTTTAAACAAGTCATTTATTTATGGGTCCTTTTGCTTAGCTGTCGGCCTCAATAAGATTTTTCAAACATGGGTGTAAAGACTGCCTCCTTGTAGTTTTTAAATTTACATACAGAGCTCTGAAGGCTTTATTTAATTTTGGTTGGCAAGCAGGCATGCTTTTTTGCTTCTGCCCGGATATGTAAAAGAGTTGCAATTTTTCTCTTCCGACAAATTTAGCATATTTATTTCAGTTTCCACAAGAGCAGCAGTGAATATGGACCATATGGAAGTTTTATTACATTTGTGGTGTATTTATGCAGCTAAATTAATATTTTTAAAGTTCTGTTTCTACACAAAGTAAAAGCAATGGTATCTCGACTGCATTTGTGAGTTATTGCGTGAAATGATATACTGTAAAGACCTGTGTGTACATCTATAAATCTATTTAAAGGGTTGATTTCACTATCCGTTTCTGCCACAAGCGTACAGTCAAGCGTACTGGTATGTTTCACGTGTGCCAGAAGCACTGTAAGTGTGTACTTACATCATCTTAAATGCATCAGATGATTTGAAGATGTCATCATTCTTCTGAAGTAACACCAAAGGAGCCTCGCATCTTCTCTCTCTCTCTCTCTCTGCAACCCACACACTTCCTCTCCCAGTCTTCTTTCAAATTATCACTGTGGAATACTCTTCCTCTGTCTTGGAAGCTGTCGTAATACTATCACACACCAGTTAATGGCCCTGTGGGACTCCAGGCACAGAAAGTGTTCAGACTGCCTGTTTTGCTGTGAGCTCTTGCGCTGTCACCTCAGATGGACTGTGGAAGAAAAATTAAACATTCTGCAAGAGGTAGTTTGGCATATACAAGCAAGTGAGTTCCTAAAAACATTTCTAAAGTGAAGTATAAGTAAAATAAATACATTTAATAATAATATTTTATTCTCTTATTTTTTTACACTCCAGATTGCTATTGAGGAGCCACGCTTCTAAGCAGGGGGTTTGGTACTGGCGAGTGTTCAAGTTCAGTTACGTACCTGCTACGCTGTGTGATCAGTATGCTGTCGCGGCTCATCCACGAACACAACATGGTGTCAGAAGCGGCTAAAACAGTCTACAACAAATGATAAACTGTTGAATAAGTCAATAAACACCGCGGGAGAAGAAACGCTAAAGTAAGAGCGTAGTTTATGCTGTTTCCAACGAGTAAAGGGAACGTCAGCAAGTGTGATCAGTACGCTGCCTTGGCTCATCCACGAACACAACAGGTTGATGAGTTCTTCTTTCAGTTTAACTTATAGTAGTGTAAGTCGTCTTCTAAAATGAGAGTGATTACATTTAATTGCAATTTAAGCTTAAAGGAGACATATTATGCCCCTTTTTACAATATGTAATATAAGTCTGGTGTCCCCAGAATGTGTCTGTGAAGTTTCAGTTCAAAATATTCCGCAGATCATTTATTATATCATTTTGAAAATGCCTATTTTGAATGGAAGCAGAAACACGCTGTTTTTCGGGCCTGTGTCTTTAAATGCAAATGAGCTACTGCTCCCCGCCCCTTTTTCTAGAATAGAGCTTTGCCATTACAGCTCATACCTACCTGTTAAAAAACATCTGTTTTGGTTATCATGTTTATCGCGCTGAAATCATGCGTTTTAAACCATATGAGTTTAAACTTCTGATATACGGTTTTCTGAGAGCACACATCCGAAGCACACGGACAGAAAGCGGCTGTCAGAGCATGTGAGTACTAAACTAAGTTCTCATTCACAAACGTTTATGTTAAAAACACATGAGTTACAAAAAACAGTCGGTTATGTCTGTGAAGGTAAACAGCTGGGAAATAAACCACATGTTTATTTTAGATATGTGTGCCAGCAGCAATATACATTAAATAAATAAATCCACTGCTCTCTTGTCTCCTCTGAGGCTAGGGAGCGAAATCAGACGCGCTCGTTTTCTCAGACGCTTGCAGAAAAAGACTTCCCAAAACAAAGTTACTGGGTTAATCTTTTTCACGTTTCCTTGGTTGGTAGATGCACTGGGGACCTGATTATAGCACTTAAAACCGGGAAAAGTCAGATTTTCATATGTCACCTTTAAAGGGGATAAGGGGATGTTTCTCAGCTTTGGCAAAGAACAGGGACAAACAATGAGTTGAATTTATAGACCTGAGATTGTTAAAAGGTTTTTGGAAAAACAAATAAAGCTGGCCTCTATCCTGTACTTCCAAGATCAGGAAGAAACACACTTGATGTTCACTGAGTGAAGAAAGACATTATAGTTTGGTTGAAAAAGGACCAAAAAAGGTAAACTCTGACAAATTAAAAGGATAGTCCACCCAAAAATTCTGTCATAATTTACTCAAAATCTATGCATTTCGTTCTTCTGCTGAACACAAAAAAGACATTGGTAACCAAACAGTTTAGGTCCCCATTGACTTCCATACTGGAAGTCAATGGGAACCGAAACTGTTTTGTTGTAAATGTTCTTTAAATTTGGAACAGCATGAGGGTTATTAAATGAAGACAGAATTTTCATTTTTGGGTGAATTATCCCCTTATATCAGCGAAAAATAACCATATGGTTAAACAGATTTTTGAAAAACAATTAAATTCTTTAGTACTATGACTGTGACTCTTTAGTACTGTGAATTCACTACTGGGTTCACAGAAAACTTAAGACATAAATTATAATTCGTAAGAGTGTAGTTCTGGTAATTTTTTCAGTCATAACAGTTTTCGTTAGACTGCATGAAAGTTTATTCATGTTGATATTTAATGACACATTTGTCAAAAATTTCTTCAGGAATTTTGGAATATTCTTTTGTATAATTAATATTATTAATAATAGTAGTAGTAGGTGTAGTATCTGTTTATTCATTCTTATTAAGAATAATCTGGTGTAGCACTGCATTTTACAGTTCTGTTCTGCATGTAAAAACTATGTACTTATAATAGTAATTACAATAACTACAATAACTGGGTAATAACTAGGTATTAACCTTCCCCTAAACCTAACGTACCCACTTTATATTAAGTGACCTTAACAACTATGTACTTACATTTAAATTAATAATTTGGTACAATGCACTTATTGTGTACATATATGTTTTTACATTGTACTTATATTTTGAAAATACCTGCATGTAATTACATCTGTAATTAATTTCTGTAATTACATTTATAATTACACAGTTGACCCATCCCTTACACCTTAACCCACCCTTAAACCTACCCATACCAACAAACCTGTCCCTAACCTTACCCGTATCCCACCTCAATAGCAGCAAAAGTGTTTTGCAATACAATATGAACACAATAAGTACATTGTACTTAATTTTTGATGTAAGTACATAGTAGTTAAGGCCACTTAATATAAAGTGGGGCCAACCTAACCTTAACCCATGTAGTTACCTTATATTACAGTACTTTCTCGGGTAAGTAAATACTAGGGCTGTCAAAAAAAATTTCGAGTTTCGAATATTCGTTGAATTTAAAATAAAAATCCACATTCGAATGCAAAAACGTTGCATTCGAATTTTAGGTGTGCGTCAGGCAGTATTATCAGTGGCGCACGAAATGCGACACGAAATGTAAGTGTCATTGCATTTTAATGCTTTTGTTAGCCTATCCAGTTGAACCCACTAGATGCGGCGCTGCTACGTTGTTCATTCAAAATATTGCAGAAAAAGAGAACAATCAATGCGGGGAAGATGTTGTTTACGTCAAAACCGAAACCAAGCCGTTCACACAGAATGCATATTTATCGCATTTTCTAGAGGGCCATCTATCATCACCGTTGCACTCGCGTCTCGCACAAGGGAGCCGCATGTTTAGAAAGCCATGTAAAATTAATGCAAGTTCAACTTTTAAAAAACATGTCTCAAGACTTTATGGCGGTTTTCCCCATCCCACTGCATCTCAAGTTTTTAAATAAAGAAAGTACTCTTTGTAATTGGTTTTCAGTCCTTTGTATTAAACTATACATACATGCATGATGCTGTTTTGTTTCTAATCGTTTAAGCAACTTTATATAAACATTATTTTAAACATTATGCACTTTTTTCAAAGATAGTCGTGTTATTTTATTATGCTTTGAAGAAACGTGCATAATATTTTGCTCGATGCGCCCTCTTGTGGCCTCAGGAGAGAAGCCAAAAGCTTTTTTTCCCCCTTACTGAAATTATGTAAGTTCGAATATAATTTGAATATTGATAATATTTAATTAAAAAAAATTCAAATTTAGTTTTTCTGCCATTTTGACAGTCCTAGTAAGTACACATTCTGAAAAATAAAGTGTAACCAGTAATCTTATCATAAAAGAAAATAACATTCTCACGAAGAAACACTTTTATTTCTGTAATAAAAATATTTTTAACTCCAGCCATCCACAGTCGACTAGAAGTTCTCATTCATTTTTGGGTGCAACACTAACATCTCAAAATTCAGTTAACAACTGATATATAGAACCAACCACTTTGTTTTTTTTATTGTTCAGTAATCTGTTACACTCAGATGTATATCACCATGTGAAAGAAAATAACTGTCACTACTTCTGTTTAGGGATATGCCGGTATCAAATTTTCATGTTGCGATTGGAAAAGTATTCTTAAAATGCATTCAAAATTCGGAATAATTTGTAATATATAATTATTCACGGTATTTAGAAGTGCCCACGATAACAATATCGTGCATATTCATTACCGT
Organism: Sinocyclocheilus rhinocerous; assembly: GCF_001515625.1. Classification (NCBI taxonomy): domain Eukaryota; kingdom Metazoa; phylum Chordata; class Actinopteri; order Cypriniformes; family Cyprinidae; genus Sinocyclocheilus; species Sinocyclocheilus rhinocerous. The sequence goes on along the minus strand of NW_015670386.1, from coordinate 839,364 downwards.
GATATATCGCATTACCGAATATCGGCACAAGTCTACTTCTGTTTCATTGTGACTATAAGAAAGACATTAAGAAGAAAATGAAGAGAGTTCAGCCACAGGTTTTTATGAACCGTTCTCTTTCTTCGTGGCTGAATAAGTTTGAATTGGCAACCTGTGATGAATAAGATAATCCCCACCTCTTGAAAGTGCTTTGAAGTCTGGAGAACTGTTCTGTTTCGAGCAGCAAAGGTCCTAGTAATGGCAAGAACTGCTGAAAATCCCTCTTTGATCTGAGTCTTCATTAGGGATGTGATGTGTGATCATCACTACTGGGTTAGCATGTTTACTGAACCTCTGCTCTACAGTCTTCACATCTGAAGGTCTCTTAAAGGTTATGACAGCTGGTAGTCAGTGTGGTGGTAGAGGAATATCATTGCAGCCACTGCTTCACCACTCCAGGTGAGTACAGGCTAATGACTCCAGTCAGGTAGTTAAAGTAATTAAAGGACTTTATGGCTAGTGTCACATCAGACTGTATGAGGCATTACATTGAGACCACTTTACTGTTCCACTGGCTCACATATCTGCTTGTTTTTGATTATGTTGTTCAGATGAGAGAAAGATGTCAAAATTGTCAGCCGTTGTATTAGAGTTTTCTGTAATTTAATGTCAAGATAAGAAAACTACGGTGACCCAGTAGTGCACAACACAACAAAATCTTCACAACACAATGCATAGGACTAATTTCATTGTGTTGTGCTAATTTTGTTGTGTTGCAGCATGGTTTCATTGTGTTGTGTCTTGTTTCTGTTGTGTTGTGCTAATTTCATTGTGTTGCGGCATGTTTTCATTGTGTTTTGGCTTGTTTCCATTGTGTTGTGCTAATTTCGTTGTGTTGCGGCATTTTTTCATTGTGTTGTGGCTTGTTTCCGTTGTGTTGTGCAAATTTCGTTGTTTTGCGGCTTGTTTTCGTTGTGTTGTGGCTTGTTTCCATTGTGTTGCAGCTTGTTTCTGTTGTGTTGTGGCTTGTTTCTGTTGTGTTGTGCTAATTTCGTTGTGTTACGGCTTGTTTTCTTGTGTTGTGGCTTGTTTCCATTGTGTTGCAGCTTGTTTCTGTTGTGTTGTGGCTTGTTTCTGTTGTGTTGTGCTAATTTCATTGTGTTACGGCTTGTTTTCTTGTGTTGTGGCTTGTTTCCATTGTGTCGTGCTAATTTCATTGTGTTGTGGATTTTTTCGTTGTGTTGTGGGTTGTTTCCGTTGTGTTGTGCTAATTTTGTTGTGTTACAGCTTGTTTTCATTGTGTTGTGGCTTGTTTCCATTGTGTTGTGGCTTGTTTCCGTTGTGTCGTGCTAATTTCGTTGTGTTGCGGCTTATTTCCATTGTGTTGCAGCATGTTTTTTCATTGTGTTGTGGCTTGTTTCCATTGTTTCCGTTGTGTTGCAGCATGATTTTATTGTGTTTTGGCTTGTTTCTGTTGTGTTGCGGCTTCTTTCCGTTGTGTTGCGGCTTGTTTCCATTGTGCTATGCTAATTTCATTGTGTTTTGGCTTGTTTCTGTTGTGTTGCAGCTTGTTTCTATTGTGTTGCAGCTTGTTTCTGTTGTGTTTTGGGGCTTTTTTCCATTGTGCTGCGGCTTGTTTCTGTTGTGTTGCTTCTTGTTTCTGTTGTGTTGTGCTAATTTTGTTGTGTTGCGGCTTGTTTCCCTTGTGTTGTGCTAGTTTTGTAAAATGTAAATGTGGTAGTATTTTCACCAACAAAAATGGTTTTAAGCCAGTTATTTCTAGTTTTTGCTGTTGTGTGTCAGTAGGAAATATCAGTTTACATTTCCAAACATTCTTTTTGCCATTAATTGTAATAATCCAGTGAGACTTTTGTTTGCACAGGGAGTCTGACAACAGCCAGTGCTCCACACAGAGATCTGATCTCACCATCATCCAGTTTGTCTGGAATGATATGAAGAAACAGAAAAAACCGAGACAGGCTAAATCCAGAAGTGCTGTGGCAATGTCTCCAAGACTTGAAGAAACTAAAATTAAAAGGGATTAACGTGTCCATGTGGTGTGTAGTGGTGGTAGTAGTGGTTGTGGAATTAAAGGTTGTGCCTTAGAAACTGGGCCGAGAGGTCATTGCCACGGAGGTGTTACGTCAGTGTAGCGGCCACCTGTGTCCATCAGGACACCTTGTGCACGGGGGAGACCAGACTCAAGAACTTCATAGCTGTGACCCACCTCGTAGCACCACCTGCTCACATTATACCATCTGGATTTGGGACAATAGGTCGGTCACGACATTGACCATATTATGAAAAACACATTAGGAATAATATAGTACATTGATGTTTTGTTGGCAAAGTTTTCTGCATTGGTAAATGCATCTGATTCTGTTACTAGTCAGACTTCATTCAGTGTAGACACGGAAACCTTTTTTGCTCTGTTGTTGTTCATATTTGGATGCTATGTGCCATGGCTGGCATTTAGATATGATATATGTAAAGTACTAGCAATCAGACATTGTGACGCAATCCAACTAGATTGCTTTCATTATAATCAACAGAGCCGCCTACACTTTAATCTCCTGACACACTCCAGAGCTACTTAAATTTTTTTTTTCTATCTGAATTTTTTTTTAGTGTGTATATCAGGGCTGTCCAAACTTGGTCCTGGAGGGCCAGTGTCCTGCAAAGTTTAACTTCAACCCTAATTAAACACACCTTAAGGAGCTAATCAAGCTCTTACTAGGCATAGTAGAAAATACCAGGCAGTTGTGTTGAGGCAAGTTGGAGCCTAACTCTGCAGGACACCGGCCCTCCAGGACCGAGTTTGGACACCCCTGGTGTATATGGTATATATACAGTATATATATAGAAAGGGTCTGAATACTTAGGACCATGTGATGTTTCAGTTTTTCTTTTTTAATAAATCTGCAAAGATGTCAACAATTCTGTGTTTTTCTGTCAATATGGGGTGATGTGTGTACATTAATGAGGAAAAAAAATAACTTAAATGATTTTAGCAAATGGCTGCAATATAACGAAGAGTGAAAAATTTAAGGGGGTCTGAATACTTTCCGTACCCACTGTATATATATATAGTACATAAACACCATAATATATATCAAAAGATTGGGGTGGGTAGGATTTATGTTTTTCAAAGAAGTCTGTTATGCTCACCAAGGCTATATTAGATTAAAAAATACAGTAAAACAATAATATTTTGAAATATTCTTACAATTTATAATTTTTTTCAATTTTAGTGTAATAATTATAATATTTTAAAATGTCTTTTATTCCTGTAATGGCAAAGCTGAATATTCAGTAGCTAACTTCAGTCTTTTGTCACATGATCCTTTAGAAATTATTCTAATATGCTGAATATCTAATATGCTCAAGAATCATTTAGTTTATTATCAATGTTGAAAACATGTTAACAGTTTTTAACACTTTTCATGATTGTTTAATGAATAAAGCAACAGCAATTATTTGAAAGAAATATTTTGTAACATTTATTGCTTTACTGTCACTTTGGTAACACTTTAGTATAGGGACCGATTCTCACTATTAGCTAGTTGCTTATTAGCATGCCGATTATTAACATATTGGCTGTTTATTAATACTTATAGCACATATTCTGCATGACCATATTCTACATCCCTAATCCTACCCAATACCTAAACTTAACAACTACCTTACTAACTATTAATAAGCAGCAAATTAGGAGTTTTATGAGGTAAAATCATAGTTAATGGTTTGTAGGGCTTTCTTCGACTAAGGATTTTTTTGGTCGACTAGTAGTCGTTCATTTTAAGCATTAGTCGACTAATCGCACGTTTATTAATAAACCATTTAAATCATTATTATGAACCTTTAATTGCCTACGTAGCCTAATATGCACTCAAGCGCACTAATAAAGCTTGCCAAGGGCACTGGCAGAAGTACAGTGTTGGGGAAAATTACTTTTAAAAGTAATGCTTGCATTACTTTTTAAATCTGGGCAGGGCTTGCTTGTTTGTTTTTAATATAAAAGTTCTATTTTTAGCTAATGTAAATGCCCTTTCACACCAAAAAGTGAAAGGAATAACCCTCAGGCTAAAGGAAAAGTAAATCCACGTCTGTACAGTAGAACACAGGAGAAGAAGGTTCAACACTCTTTAGCAATAAAAAAACAATGAAGCACAAATGTTAGTCAATCTAAAGCCATTTTTGCTTATTAGTGTGGATGAACTGGATCATCAAAGGTCAGCAGCAAAGACATTGGTTAATAAAATGGAATTAAATAAAAATATTATTCAAATAATTAGGGATTAAAATAATATTTGTGTTATTTAACATATTTAATTATTGCAGGTTTGCGTCTCATTCTTAGTTTGCATTTCACTGTTTTAATTCATTTTGATGAATACTGAATCTTTTTTTTGCGAGTAAGATCTAGAACTACAGTAACATCATGTTTACACAGTGCACACAAAGCCTCTGTACTTCTGATTTCTCTCAACGCCACAATAAATGGCTGACTTGTCAGTCAATAACTGGCGTTATTTATTTGAAAAAGTAACTCAGATATTTTCTTGTAAATTAAAAAGTAATGCGTTACTTTACTAGTTAGTTGAAAAAAAGTAATCTGATTACATAACTCGCATTACTTGTAATCAGTGGTGGACGAAGTACACAAATCAAGTACTTGAGTAAAAGTACAGATCCGTATAATAAAATATTACTCCAGTAAAAGTACTCAGTTTTCAATTTTACTCGAGTGAAAGTACAAAAGTACTTGATTTTTTATGTACTTAAGTAAAAAGTACTGATAGATGAATGTTTATTTTGCAGTTTGTTCACAAACAACTGACAGCTTTGACCTAAATATGATTTTCAGTTACAATAATTAATCCTAAAATCGACATTAGTAACTTACTTTTAGCAGCATCGTGAAGTAAAAAGTACGATCTTATGTTTTGGAATGTAGTGAAGTAAAGTACAGATACTTGAAAAATGTACTTAAGTTCAGTAACGAAGTTAAACTACTTCATTACTGTCCACCACTGCTTGTAATACGTTACCCTCAACACTGTGGTTCATTTGAAAGTAGACATTTCACTCTCTATAGATATATTTTTCATGTTCGTAAGGTAAAAAGATACACTGAATTTCGCGTCCAAGTTCACAGAGAATGAGACGGCAGAAAGCACACCCTGTTTGCTTTCATTATTTCACAAAAGCGCGATTTGTTTTTATTGTGAGTGCACACAAATAAACGTACAGTCTTTACAGAGTTGAAAGATGTATTACTCCTATCTGTATGAGCAAAAATGACCAGTATTTTAAGAGCAAGTGAGCGCAGCGGCGCCTCCATCTGTCCTGCAGTGGGCGCTACTGTTCAGTTTCCACACTCCGCACAGACATTGAATAGTGCAGATCTCTCTTGGTTAACATTAGATTGAGCGGCCATGTAAAGTTGCTAATACTAACATATTTCAGATGATAAGCCATATTTGAGGTCGATGAGCGTTTGGATGTCCTGCCCGATGTACTGTATTACCACATAGACCAGCCTTTAACGATCTGTCCATCACGGACTGCGTGACTTCGCCTGTGGAATTTTATTTATTTATTTATTTTTTATGCGACTAAAATTTTAGTCGACCAGAATTAGTCGACTATTAAGGGGCATCCCTAATGGTTTGTTAATAGCGAAAATTGGACCTTAACTTAAAGTGTGACCATTTCTTTTGACCATTTTAATGCTTCCTCACTAAAGTGTGTGTGTATGTATATTCAGTGGTTTCAAAAAGTATTCAGATCCTTTCATTTACACATTCTGCAGCATTATGTTTATATCTATGTATGCATTTATGTATTGTACGTGTACTTATTGTATGTATGTATGTATACAATGACATTGAAAAAATATATAGTAATTAGTGCATTTAATCTGTATGAAGTATGACTGCTAATATAGTGAAAATCAATATGTTCTCTGTTCAGTGGGGTTTCTAATCATGTGTTAGCTATAGTCATTTAGAGTTGGATGTGATGTTCATGAACTCCAGTATCAATTGATGATAATGATCATTCTCTCTAATTTTAAAGCTCAAATTCTCTCTAGTTCTTTTATTCTGGCGGTGTACTGTTGGTTTTTCCATTCTTTTTTTATCCCGGCTGCATTTTTGCCCATCAGTTTGGATCTTCTTTGCCAGGCCAAACTCTCCCTCTGTCAGCGAGTGTTTGCCTGGGGAAAAAAAGTGATAGCAGTACATTCACTGTCACACTTATCCCCCCTCCTCCGTCGCTCTTCCTCTGACACTTCAAGTCTGTTTGTGTTTGCTAAGCCTGTCTTCTAAGCTCACTTCTCAAACTTGTTTCACATCCAATTACGGGTATTAGAGCTGCAGCGGGCCACGCTCCCCCATCCCCCCTTCTGCTTTGACCAAGTCTTTTTCATTCAGGACACCTGGCTCAGCACTCGTTCCTGACAGTCACGCAGACGAGCTGTCAGCAGCACCTGCTTCTGAAAGTATCACTGCTCCAAAATGCTAGCAACAGCTTTACCTCAGAAGACTAGAGACCTGTAATATAACCTGCCATTGTTGGATTCTTTTGAGTGTTTTTGGGGTCCCACGTAACCTCAAGACCCACTGGATGACTGGAACCCCCCCCCCACGCAAAGCATTGAATCATTGGCTGTGTTTGAAAGCGAAAGAAGCCTTGCTGTCTCGCTGCTGTTAGTCAGTGACTATGTATGAAGGTTCCCTCTGGTTTCAGAAGGCTTCCAGAGGACCTTCATGTCTAATGATCTAAAGCAAATTCAAGTATGAGCTTTGGAGATAGCCAAGTGAATATTTAAAATTTTTTTTTCTCAGGAGAAATGGAGTCATAATATAAAAAAAAAAGAACCTTTATATATAAGTTTGCTGCTTTCATCCATTCCTTCAAATACCTTTTTTATTCTTTCCTCCAGCCGCATGCACAGGATAGCGGAATATAAATACATCTTTGCTGCCTTCAAAATCTGCCCAGGCATCTTAATAATAGACCGGATGTGATGCAAAGATTGGATTTGGGTTTGCTGCCTTCCTACGGTACCATTGTATACTGCCTGTGAGTTTTTCAGTGTTCAGACACAGCCATCTTGTTTAATTTGGTAGTTAGGATCAGGAACCAAGAACCGGCTTCTTATTCAGACATAAATATAAATATAAAGCTTCTGAGTCTGTCATTTTAAAGGGATAGTTCACCCAAAAATGAAAATTACCACATAATTTACTCACCCTCAAGCCATCCTAGGTGTATATGACTTTCTTCTTTCAGACGAATCCAATCAGAGTTATATTTAAAAACATTCTTGCCCTTCCAAGCTTTATAATGGCAGTGAATGGGTGTTGTTTTTCAATAGTCCAAAAGAAGTCCAATAAAGCGCATCCCTCACACAGCTCCGGGGGGTGAATAAAGGCCTCCTGTAGCGAATCGATGTGTTTTTGAAAGAAAAATATCCATATTTAAAACTTTATAAACACTAATCTCTAACTTTCGCTAACTGTCATATGCACGTTCATAATAGAACGCCGTTCCGGCCGATGACGTAGGACGTTGTCATAGCGTAAACTCCGGTGAGAAGCAAAACAAAACACTGGTCACGAATTAGAAGTAAACAAACATTGGTTCTCGTGAGACTAGCATATTCTCACTGGAGCTAACGCTACGCTGACGTCCTACATCATCGACCGGAACAGCGTTATATTGTGAACGCGCATATGACAGTTAGCGCAATTGATGTACAACATCAACTCTGCATGGATATTAATATCCAAAATATAGTGAAAACACTTTATTAGCACAGTAACAAGATCGGCAGTTTAAGACATTAACTTGTAAGCACAAAACACAAGATACTTCTCTTTTCAATATAAATAAGGCTTTATTGGATAAATCTAGGGCTGCACGATAAATCGCATGCGATATTTAACGCGCATCTTGTCAGAAAAGCCGGTTCTGTAATCAGCGGTAAATCTCCATCACGTGCGTGCTTTCACATTGAGCAGCATTAACTACACAGAGCCGTTGTTCACTCAAAACCACGTTCATATTCGCGCAGCTCGTCAGTGAACAACGGCTCTGTGTAGTTAATGCTGCTCAATGTGAAATGTGTGGGTTACATACATGCTATGAAGTGCAATGGACTGATATTCGTTTATAAGTCCTTTTAAGATGATTTTAGATGCATCTACATATGTAAAACACAGTCTCTCTGTCGTTCTGTGAACGTGAGGGTATGCTTTGTGAGGAACAAAAAGGTCAAAAGGTCTAGAAGGAGCCTGGTCTTTGTCCTGTGTGGGGGAAACCAGTCCGAGGAAGTATGTAGCTCATGATTTCTATCACATATTTACGTGTGATGGTCAGCTGTGCATCTCTTTGACCATTCATCTTGGTTACTTGCCCCTAATTTGACAAACTCCTTCCTGAGTTGGGATTGTCAATAAGTGTTCTTTAGTGTTAATGTTGCAAGCTGTTCTGTGAAAGCACTGGTTGGTTAGGCTTGCTTATATACACCTAGGATGGCTTGAGGGTGAGTAAATTATGTGGTAATTTTCATTTTTTGGTGAACTATCCTTTTAAGTGAATGACCAAACGAATGACATTCTTATTCTTTTCAGTTTTATGAACCGAACCCAGTTGCAACATTTTTATTGGTTTAAGTACTTTATTAAATGAATAACTATTTATTATTAAAAATGTCTAATAAATGATCTGTATTATTTATTATTTGATTTATATATTTTTAATATATTCTATGCATTTTTAACAGGCCTTAAATGCGATCCTATATTGCATTTATGGTGCCTATAAAAGAATCCTTAATGGAACCATTAAGCAACTATGTTAAAAGGAATCAGAAACTTTCCTTTTCATTTTGTTTTGTTGGTGGTTTAAATCCATTTGGAGGCAGTTTTAATCAGTTGAAGTTTATTTTGTTCAAAGGCGAAAGCATCTGGCAAACACATCAGTCTCAAAATATCCTTCTCTCTCGTTGTGCATCTTAAAAATGAAAAATCAACTCCTCTAAATCTCCTCTCATTAATATGCTCCCATCTACTTCAACTTATTGCTTATGAGCGTGTTATGAAAACGCGCACATGCTTTTCATCCTTCTTGACATTTATTCGGTTTCACCTCGGCTTTTACTTATTTCAGCGATGCTGTGCTTGTGTGGTGTTTCTGTTCTGCACAATTGTTTTTCTTTCCCTCTTGGAAATAATGACTAGGTATAATTGTGGAATACAGTGTTCTTGATATCTGTGCTGGAGCACTAGGGCGGCCCGTAATTACAATGAGTGAATACAGATACAGTCACACACTTGGATTCCTGCTAAGGCCCAGTAATGAGGTTTGATGCGTTGTCTGAAGTGCATGAACCTGTCACCTGTTTAGATAAATCCAAAGCGCTAACACCCGGCAGCGCAGGTCGGAAAATTCACCCAGCGACCTGGAAGGACGCAGCCAGCTTATTGCTTACTGAATAACAAACTGATTAGCTCGCTGCCTAGCAGAGAATTAATTGGGTTCCTTGACGCTTAAAATTAATTAAAATTTTTTTAATGCCCTGTGCGAAAGCTGGGCCGCAGATAAATGAATGTGATGAATGAGAATACTACGAGCGGTGTGCCATGCCGGAGCCATGGCGAGATGAATGAGACCTGAAACCGTGGATGTAGTCAATGGGTGTGTATCGATCTGGGTGTGTAAATATGGCAGAACTGGCGTAATTTCCCCTGTTTGTATCCAGCTTGATGGATAATCACTCTTTTGTCATGGTGTTGTGAATGTTTGTGCTTGCTTGATTGTTGTACGTGCTTGTGTTCCAGTACCTGCAATCACCTTCTTGACAAGAGATGTGTATAGTTCTCTTGTAAAATGTGTTTTGAAGCTTGACGTTCTTTTAACACATTGAAAGGGTCACTATTTTTGAAGTTGTCACACAAGCTACTAAAAAAAGACTTGGAGAAATGGATTTTATGCTGTGAAACAGCTAGGTGCTATATAAAGCACTGCATTAGGCAGTGAAGTAGCCAGATAGAGGACTGTGTCTGACAATCAGTTACAAAAGTTCTGAAGCTATTTCTGTAGTTCAGACTGCTTTGTGAGATTTTTTGAGACTGCTACCCACTCGTTCAGCACTGTTTGAAATTCAATTTTTGGTAGGAAGTTTTAATTATTGTGTTTTTTTTTTTTTTGTGTACGTCATATCTTTTTTGTCTACTTCAGGTGCAATGTGGTGTATTTTTAGTGGGAAGTGATTTGCTCAGAACTTAGACAAAAGACAACAAATGTAAAGTTAATCACTCACTTTTATGGTTTGCTTCATGCAGAGTAAATGTTATTGTTAGATGAAAATGACATTAAATACATGTAAAATATGAAAGTGTGAAATACGCAAAATAAGTATTTTGTAAGATACCTTGCATAGGAGAAATTAGATAGAAATTAAAATGCTATAAAAATAAATGTAAAAATATATGCAAAATGTTTTTCTTTGGTACTATGCATAAATTAGAGAGAAATTAAAATAAATGTAAAATATAAAACAAATGCAAAATTAATGTTTTTGTTTGTTGCTATGCATATAAGTAAATATAGACATAAATCAGAAACGATTATTTAAAATACATTTTTGTGTAAGATGCATGCATAAATAAGACAGAAATATCAATGATATAAAATAAGTGTAAAATATAAAAATTCAGAAATTTTTACGTAGTTTGATATTTGACATGAAAACCTAAAAACGATATAGCAATATAAATGTTATAAAAAGTAAATGTAAAAACATCTGCACTGATTTTTTTTTTTTGACTTGAAGGCAATACATGTCATAATAATAGCCTAAATGTCTAACTCTGAAATACATTTCTTGGTGCACTTTAAGGCAGCATTAATGCAACATAATTTGTCTTTTCACTCTAACAAAAAAACTAAACAAATGTTATATGGAGCAGGATTTTGGACCAGTGAGATTCAGAATAGAAACCAAGCAATTGACGAGATGTCAGGACAAAAAAAAAAAAAAAACATTTACATACATGAGACTTACTATGTTGCATCTGGTTAGGATGCACCGTACAAGTTTAGTTCAGGCGATCAAGACTTTGTTAATTTAGGTTAATTTAATTTAGGTTGTATTAGCATATGTAAATAGAATATCCTAAAACCCCAAAGGCACTTTATGTTTCATGTTCTCTTTTGTGTCCATCCTTTTCAAAAAATGCATTTGAATTTGCACTCTTATGGCCTTTGCATTCACTTTCAAGGTCAGGATTTTGCATTACTCATTTTTTTTGACTCATTCATGCCTGTTTTTCTGGCCAGGTGCGGCCTTGTAACCAGGACAAACATGTTAAAAAGTGACATGATGCGTCTGTCAGGCAAAACACCGCTAACCCAAATATACTCTGACATATGATTTCCATAAACAAATGAATGCAAGTTCTGAATAGCAGACGGGAGCCTGCCTCCATGTCTGTGTCACTTACTCTAAGTGACAGCTGACGAGTCGCCGAGCAGGTGTGGGACTCGCTGTAACGAGCAGTTAATGCTCACTGGCTGAACACTTCCACACCTGAGAGTCAAAACCAAGCTAACTCGTATTCACATGCCTTTAAGAAATGTCACATACTACAACCTGCTTCGCGACAGCTGCCGAGCACTAGTGCTTTTTAAACAGCCTATTTCACTGGGAGTTTGATGCGAGTTTGTCAATGTGTGTGTTTTTAGGTGGCTGAGATGCACGGAGAGCTGATAGAGTTTAACGAGAGGCTGTACCGCTCCCTCATGGCCAAAGACAACCTGATTGGACAGATGAGACAGGAACTCATCGACCTGCGCGGACCGGTAAGCAGATGCAAGCACACACACACACTCCTCTCTGTGGGTGTGTGAAACCGTACCCTCATTGAGTGGTTGTTCTTTCTTCTCTATCTCTGCAGTCCAGGCACTCTGGGCAGATCGCTGTCTGCTTCCATAGGTCTGCCCCCTCATCCATCATTAACTGTCTGTCTGTGCCAATAATACACCATTACACCAACGCAAGCATTTACCTAGCTAGATAAACAATGGCATACTATAGATTGCTGTTTTGGAATAAAATACTTTTTTTTTTTGTGGTTTTGGAATGACATCAAGTTGACAAACTAAGACTGTAAACTATACAGGGAACCCTGTCAGTTGGTACATTAATATTAAATGTTCATATTAACAACAGGCTCCAAACTATGCAATTCTGCTGTTTATTTTTTATATCAACAATCAAAATGTTTAATTCAAATTTTTTAATTTGAAGTTTAAAGTTTTTATTTTTTAATGATATAATTATGTTTCTACAATTTCTTATCGAAATATAAAACATTTAATAATGGTCGTCATAAAAACTTTTGCAGAATTGTTTTTTTCAAACATACATTAATGAAGACATCGCTAACAGGTTGATTAAATATATAAAGAACATTTAATGTAGTGAATATATTTATCAAAGATTTTTTTTTTAGCTAACTAATGAGCTGTGGCCATTGAATAGCTTTCCTGAGTTAAATGTGATGTGACGTATTGTTTACAAGCTGTTTTATTGATGTCTTTCTGTGGTTGAAATATGAAAAATTTCATATACAACAGTACAACAAACAGTTGTTTCAACATACCTTATGATGTTCATTAATTTCTGTTTCTTGCTATAACTAATAGTGAAGAGGATGTGCCACTTAAACTGAGACAGCTACATCAATCAGTCACGCCACGTTAAAGAGCATCAAAACTACATTTATTGTTTAAATTGTGTGATGAAACTAACAGAATTTGAGAGCTCAGCCCATGTTCTCTATCAGAAGCTTACTCTCGACGTCACGTCGCAAAAGATTACTGTGCACGAGCACTGGAAGTACTGGAACTCTGCTCTGAAAACATGGTAAAAACATGCTTCACTGCAAATCATGTTGCTTGTTTAGACAATAGGATTGTAAAAACATGTCACTGAAGCATATCTTCCTTCCCAATTTATTTTTTGCATTGAAATGTAGTTTTTTTTTTTTTATGATTTTTAAAAAATATGCATGTTATGATATAATTGGAAATAATGCTGCATTTACTTTTGGCCCTCAGCCTTCAGTTAAGTTAGATTTCTAGCCTGTCATAGTTTCCCTCCTGCAGGGAACGAGGGTTACCATACGTAACCGAGACGTTTTATATCAAAAGCTTATTGTGATTACTGGATGGCAGGCAAGCTACGAATGTTTAGTGAAGTTTTGTTCCAGCATCAACAGGAAACGGCATAGATTACATTTTAGATTAAGATTTAAGTCAATATTGGTTCTTTAAATTAAAGATTGATTTAAATCTGTTATTCAATATTGTCAACCCAGCCCTCACACTCAGGTCGTTCCAAATCTATATGCTGTTATTATTATCGTAGGACAAAAAATTGCTGAAGAATCGCTTCACTGTTTTATGTTATATTACTTTATATTATATTTAACATATGGTTCATGTGTCTAAAACAAAGTCAGTTTGTAGTTTTAAGTAAAGTCTTATGGGAGGCAATTATAACAATAAAACACTCATTTTATTGGTTACAATACAAATCAGTTAATGCAAAAATAAAACTTAAAATCAGCTAAGCTAAAAACTCTATTATCAAACTTTAATCAGCAATAGTGGAGATAGGGTATCAGGTGTCCTTCATGCTTAATGCAGGCCGCATCTGAAGAGAGATTTACTCCTCATTCTTTTTATATTTATTTTTATACTTATTATACTTCTTTTCCAGTTCCATATCAATGTCTGTGACTGTGTTATTGCAAGTACTTTCCATAGCATTCAAGCATTTTTATACTCAAACATATATGGCATTAACCTAAAAGCAAGCAAATAACATAACATTGAAACAGGTAAAAATCAATATCAATAATCCAAAATATTATATGAATTACAATATGCATTTCCAAGTCTTCTGAAGCTATGTGATAGCTTTGTTTGAAGAAAAGACAATAATATTTTTTTTTCAACAATTCAAATTAGTTTTTTTCCCCTTCCACAAAGCTATTTTTGTTTTTTGGATGAAGTGTCCATTTAATTTGACCAGTCTGTCTCTAGTGGCACACTCGGTCACTGTGTGCTCTTTCCTGTTCACTGCTTATCTGTTGGCCACTGATTACTTTTTGATACATCTGACAGCAGTGGCTTTGAACCATGGCCTTCTGTAACTGTGCTGAACTGTATACGGTGAATGGTTTATCTAGCCTCCATGGCTCATGTGTCCATTCCTCTCTGGTGCCACTGCCTGCCAAGATGCAGTAGCCTGTGACCCCTGTAAATGCTGACATTACCACACTTTCACCACGAGATAAGATGCACACTCAAATAGGATTAGAGCATTGTTCCGGGTTGGGCTCCGGTGTTTTCAGGAATGAGGGGTAAATGTGCAGAGCTTTATATAGATTATCTAAGTAGTGAAGTAATTTCCCATCAGCATTACAGTACACTGAAATGCCTTTGTGATTTTATATTTTACAAAATTTGCTTAGGGCAGTGGTTTTTATTAAAGTTGTATATACTGTACATACAAGTTATATAAAATTTTATGTTGATAAGTAAAAACGTTTAATGTTCTTTTGTTCATCAAGGCTGCATTTATTTGATCAAAAATACAATAGATAGTCTTATATTGTGAAATATTATTACAATTTGAAATACATTTTCTAATTATATTTTAAAATATAATTTATTCCTGTGAATTTTTAGCAGTCAATACTGCAGTCATCAGTGTCACATGATCCTTCAGAAATCACTACTATGCTGAATTTATGCTCAATTAACATTTCTTATTATTATCAATGCTGAAAACATTCTTTGATGAATAGGAAGTTTAAAACAGCATTTATTTGAAATATAAATATTTCACACATTTTTACTGTCACTTTTGATCATTTTAATGTATCTTTGCTGAATAAAAATATTATTTATTTATTTATTTAATCTGGCTGATTCCAAATTTCTGAACAGGATTTTTTTTACTGCTTGCCTAAGATTGTATTCATTGCTTATAATGCTGGAAAAATAGATTGTATTATCTGTTTTGTTGAGATGCATCAATTAAATCAATCTATTATGACACATGCAAATAGGCCCTTATGAGTTGAACATGTTCATTATTATAATGTGTGTGTGTGTGTATATATTAGGGATGGGCATTTTTGGCAATTTCTCATTTCGATCATCGATAGGTTTCAAAAACGAGTACTCGGGAGGCGGGCATTGCCGTAATGGAGATAAAGAAAATATCTGAAGACTGTTATAAAAATTAATGTTAAAAATAAAAATATGACATGAAAACCTGTCTATGATTTTTCCCCTTCCACAAAGCTATTTTTGTTTTTTGGATGAAGTGTCCATTTAATTTGACCAGTCTGTCTCTAGTGGCACACTCGGTCACTGTGTGCTCTTTCCTGTTCACTGCTTATCTGTTGGCCACTGATTACTTTTTGATACATCTGACAGCAGTGGCTTTGAACCATGGCCTTCTGTAACTGTGCTGAACTGTATACGGTGAATGGTTTATCTAGCCTCCATGGCTCATGTGTCCATTCCTCTCTGGTGCCACTGCCTGCCAAGATGCAGTAGCCTGTGACCCCTGTAAATGCTGACATTACCACACTTTCACCACGAGATAAGATGCACACTCAAATAGGATTAGAGCATTGTTCCGGGTTGGGCTCCGGTGTTTTCAGGAATGAGGGGTAAATGTGCAGAGCTTTATATAGATTATCTAAGTAGTGAAGTAATTTCCCATCAGCATTACAGTACACTGAAATGCCTTTGTGATTTTATATTTTACAAAATTTGCTTAGGGCAGTGGTTTTTATTAAAGTTGTATATACTGTACATACAAGTTATATAAAATTTTATGTTGATAAGTAAAAACGTTTAATGTTCTTTTGTTCATCAAGGCTGCATTTATTTGATCAAAAATACAATAGATAGTCTTATATTGTGAAATATTATTACAATTTGAAATACATTTTCTAATTATATTTTAAAATATAATTTATTCCTGTGAATTTTTAGCAGTCAATACTGCAGTCATCAGTGTCACATGATCCTTCAGAAATCACTACTATGCTGAATTTATGCTCAATTAACATTTCTTATTATTATCAATGCTGAAAACATTCTTTGATGAATAGGAAGTTTAAAACAGCATTTATTTGAAATATAAATATTTCACACATTTTTACTGTCACTTTTGATCATTTTAATGTATCTTTGCTGAATACAAATATTATTTATTTATTTATTTAATCTGGCTGATTCCAAATTTCTGAACAGGATTTTTTTTACTGCTTGCCTAAGATTGTATTCATTGCTTATAATGCTGGAAAAATAGATTGTATTATCTGTTTTGTTGAGATGCATCAATTAAATCAATCTATTATGACACATGCAAATAGGCCCTTATGAGTTGAACATGTTCATTATTATAATGTGTGTGTGTGTGTATATATTAGGGATGGGCATTTTTGGCAATTTCTCATTTCGATCATCGATAGGTTTCAAAAACGAGTACTCGGGAGGCGGGCATTGCCGTAATGGAGATAAAGAAAATATCTGAAGACTGTTATAAAAATTAATGTTAAAAATAAAAATATGACATGAAAACCTGTCTATGAAAACATGAACACATGATTAGAACACTGTTAGATTATGATTATGATGCAGCAATGTTATTAAAAAAGAAGCATCTAAAAAGGAATAGCTGCCTGGGGTGAAGCTGAAGAGTGACTTTATGCCAATAAACTGAAGCCCGTTCTATGACACATCCTATGATATTAATCAGATATCTTAGATACATAACATAGGCTTAACATTACAACTTGTATCTGCACAAAAGGATGCAAATGCCAGTGAACTTTAAGTTACGTGCTATAGCACGAGAGTGAGAGAGAGCTCCCACCGTGATGTGCTTTCATAACAGCGCGCTGAAACACAGAGAAGGAAAACAGACAGAATTTACTATAGATTTCACATTCTATAAAGTTCTAATTACAATGCTATGTTTATGAAATTCCAGTGAACTTTAAAGGGGTCATCGGATGCCCATTTTCCACAAGTTGATATGATTCTTTAGGGTCTTAATGAAAAGTCTATAATATACTTTGGTTAAAATTTCTCAATGGTAGTGTAAAGCAACATCCTTTTTACCTTGTCAAAAACAGCTCTTTTTACAGCAAGCCGTTTTGTTGCATGTTCCTTTAAATGCTAATG
>NW_015670386.1:821605-821836 GCF_001515625.1 Sinocyclocheilus rhinocerous | reverse complement strand
CTTTATACGTCTGCATAGTTAAAACCAAAGACTGACGCCACTGTCAATCAACAATCGTGGGAGGGGCCTGTGCAGAACTACGTCATTCTGCCAAGAATCTGTGAACGGCTTGATACGAGAAAGGGGTTTGGGTTTATCGGGATTAAAAAAAAAAAAAACACTGGGTGGATTTTTATCAATATACGGTGGTTGTGTACACACACTGCCAACACACATTTCAGTTCAAACAAC
>NW_015670386.1:820856-821327 GCF_001515625.1 Sinocyclocheilus rhinocerous | reverse complement strand
GACGACTGCCATGTTCATTATTACATCCAACAACAGAACACCTCAATCGCTTGGGGAGACATTCTTGTCTATACCCGCTCTGGCGTCGAAACAATGGCGGACTGTCTACAGCTCACTCAGGGCGGATCTGTGCTAAGTAGATTTGTGCTATATTTTCATCTACATTATCAAGTGATTCCTGAAATCGCCTGCATGTTTTCGAAGCCATATGAAGTACAAAAACAATTTTAATTGAAGTATGACTGTTGAACAAATATGACGAAAAAAGCACTTCTGCATTATTATAACATAAGTATTTAAAAAAAAAAGAAACATCTAAAAGCAATATGACCGTCTCAAATAACTCTGTCAATATCAGGCATTGGATTTGAGCATGAAACTAAACACTGGTGATATGCAGCGCACGGCCGAGTACTCGATCGCTGTTGCACATCCCATATATATACAGTATATATATATATATATATATAT
>NW_015670386.1:807215-820798 GCF_001515625.1 Sinocyclocheilus rhinocerous | reverse complement strand
TGGGTTTATCGGGATTAAAAAATAAATAAACACTGGCTGGATTTTTATCAATATACGGTGGTTGTGTACACACACTGCCAACACATTTATGTTCAAACAACATGTAAAAGTGAATTTTGCATCCGATGACCCCTTTAAGTTACGTGCTATAGCGCGAGAGAGAGCTCCTGCCGTGATGCGCTTACATAACAGCGTGCTGAAACAAGGACAAGGACAGAATTTACTATAGGCTAGAATTATATAAAGTTCTCATTGCTATGTTTATGGTAGATTTGTGCTATATTTTCATCTACATTATCAAGTGATTCCTGAAATCGCCTGCATGTTTTCGAAGCCATATGAAGTACAAAAACAATTTTAATTGAAGTATGACTGTTGAACAAATATGACGAAAAAAGCACTTCTGCATTATTATAACATATGTATTTAAAAAAAAAGAAACATCTAAAAGCAATATGACCGTCTCAAATAACTCTGTCAATATCAGGCATTGGATTTGAGCATGAAACTAAACACTGGTGATATGCAGCGCATGGCCGAGTACTCGATCGCTGTTGCACATCCCATATATATACAGTACAATATATATATATATATATATATATATATATATATAGACACACATATATTAGGGATGTGCAACAGCGATCGAGTACTCCGCTGTGACAGCGACGATTGATCGTGAAAAACAAAACACAATTTCATTCAGTTACAAACAATTCAGTTATTTCCTGATGCATAAAATCAAGTACTCTCCTACTTTTTAAATAGCTAAATATCTTGTTTGATTCAGAAACATGTTATATTATGAAAGCAAATGACAATTCCCAAGTTTTATTTGGGTCCAAATTCATTTTTTTCCCAGTAAATATCACTGGACTGTCATGCCTGGAAAGTAAGCTACAGAATATACAGTAGCTGGTTTGGAAGTTTATGCAACAGTACAGTGTTAATCAGCAAACTCAGCTGGATGCAAAAGGAAAAGCTCACTATGGCCTCATGCGCTCTGCCTTTGGACAGGTGCCAGGGGACCTGAGCCAGACCTCTGACGATCCCAGCCTTTCTGACTTCGAGACGTAAGTGGCCTCCTACTCGCTGTTCTTTTTATATTTGTATTTATTTATGTTGGAGGTGGTGTACAGCAAGCCTCTTTTGAGAATCAAATCGATGGTATGGAATTCCATAAAGCGATGCCTTCGATCTGACTTAGAAGACTGTGCTAAAAATAGAGAAGCTGAATGCTGCTTCTGTTTTTATATTTTCTTTCTGTTTTTACAGAGCCTTCACGCACTTCTTCCACATAGCTATAACCTTTGTAGCTGAGAAGATTTCAGTCATTAAAAATGGCTGAAGGAAAGGCATACAATGTTAAACTTGTGTGTTAAGTAAAAGACTATTTTTTCCCAGTAATGGCTCAAGGTGTCAATGTTATTTTTTCCCCCTCAGTTTGTCAAAGGAGTGATTTTTCATACCCCTGGGCCGATAAAGTGATCGTAGCTACACTAATCTATTGCTAAATGACTCTTCTGTTGAGGTTCTCTAATTAGACTTTCACAATTTGTTTTTTCCTTCCTTGTCTCTCTAAGAACACAACGTGCCCTTATCAACGTGTGGATCCCCTCTGTGTTCCTTCAAGGTCGGGCTGCCAACGCCTATCATGTATATCAGGTAGTTATTTTAATCAAAGTTTAATCTACCATGTACTCTGAAGATTTTTTAATCTTCTTTTAACCACCCTTGTCCTCACAGTATATGTTGCTCTGTCAGCTGGACTGTACAGAAAGTTAGCTGACTTCAGCCAAGTACGGTGTTTCTCAACCAGAGGGCCTTAGCAAACTTCTAGTGCTGCAGGATGACTTAAAAGTATTTAAATTATTAGATAATGATATAGTACAACACCAAAACTAGAACGTGGATATGCAAAGTGGTATTGGTGCACATTAGGACTGTGAATCTTTGAGTAAACTGCGACTCGATTCGATTCACGATTCATAGGGTTATGTCAGTGCCATTGTTCTGTCTCAAGATGCACACCTGAAACGTTTTTTTTTTATAAGGCATTTTTATAAAAGCTGCTTAAATATCTTAATTTAACTAAGGCCTAAGCCCCATCTGTGAAACCGGGCCTAAAAGTACAATTGCAGGGTGTTTTTATTAAGTACATAAACATGTAATTTTATTTGTAGTATACTTAGCATGAAATGCATTTATTTAAAATATATTTTAGTATATTTTTCACTAGGGTTTGTAAAATTTGTGTTAACTATTGTGTAGCATAGTGTGAATGTATAGGGTAACATTTTATGTCACACCTTTGCATGATATGAGCTTCTTTATCTTATTTTCATAAAATACAATGCTAAAGCATTTAACTTTTTCTTTTTATCGGCGAATGAGGATGCACCCGATGTCTGTTTGCTATAATCACGAACGCAACTTTCATGCGTGTGATTGACAGATAAACCTCGCTCTCTTATTTCAAGGTTGTTGTTAATGCTGTGGTTATTTTAAGTTTTCATTTGTACATTCGGTTTAACAACATTAAGTTAAAAGTCATTTATCATTCAGTGAAAATACATGTATGCTTTTAGACACTTACATTGTTTTTGCTCTGTCCAAATGTGCAGCCTTCAACTGCTCAGCTAATGTCAATGGCATGACTGAGAGCCACTGAAAAACAGAAAAGTAAAAACTACTTTACTTTAGCAGTACTGGCCACGAGTACTAAGGAGAGATCACACATTGGCAGCTCAAAAAATGTGTTGATGAGAGCTATGAACAAAGCGCGAACGCAATTCTGTGACTGGCGGTAAATAGTGGAGCGCGTGAAAAAGAAATGTGAGGGCACGAACAACGCTGTTCAAGGTCCCCATTAATTTGTGCTTGTAAAGCATTGAATCGCTATAGAAATCACAATTCATTCAATTCTTACCGGTTTAAATCGATTACTGCCCGAAATCAACAATTGACATTTCAAAAATTTGAAAAAACCCCTAGTGCACACAGAACTGCTTGCTTTTGCATGTGGCACCATCTCTTTCATGTCAGCATTCCAAACCCAGCATAGTTGGGTTACTGATTATGAACGATTATCAATCCAAATTGGATCTTAACAGTCCTAACCCAGCATTTGGGTTTAAAAAAATCCCCCAGCATGTTGACATATAGTTTAAACGGGTGATATGACGATATGACACCTTTGTAATTTTGCTGTTTTCATGCGATAGTGACCCATGCACTTTCTGTAACAGTATAGATTACCAAGAGACCCTACTAAGTAGCAATAGTGCCCCCACATATTAGTTGATTTTGCTGAGTAAATTGGTTTTGACAGCGTTTTTCGATTTTCTCTGAGTGTTCCCTTGAGTCTGGCCTTGAAATGGATCCCTATGGAAACGGATCCATTGTTTTTTTCAAGGCATGACTGATGGATAATGCTTTCCATTATTTTAGATTTAACCCAGTATATCAGGGCTTCTCATTTCCTGATATGATTGATGACTCCAGACAGTGTGCTTCCCACGTGAGCACTGATGTCATCAGCATGTTTATACAGTGGTGTGAAAAAGTGTTGGCCCCCTTCCCGATTTCTTATTTTTTTGCATGTTTGTCACACTTTAATGTTGAAACATTCAAGTGTGACAAACATGCAAAAAAATAAGAAATCAGGACTAACACTTTTTCACACCACTGTATGTATTGGAATATACTTGCATTCATCTCATCTTGCAGAAAGATGTCCACTAGTAGCTATAAGAAGCAATCCTGTGTCATTTTAAAGAGCTTGTCATGATTTTTCTTGATGTCCAGTGAGCCACTGGTCAAGAAATTAGGATTGCAGTTAGGGTTTTTTGAATGGAATAGCAGGTACTAACCAAATATGATATTTGTCTATTACAACAACGTGTTCTTGAAAAGTAATGAAAGACTACAGTTTATGGGGTCAAGACAACCTTTACTGCTGTTGTCAGGGGTCTGTTCATTACCCAAGTTTTTGGTACATAAAAAGAGAGAAGGCAGGGAAAAAATGAGGTTGAATGTTGGTGAGTGCACCAAGGGGCCAAGGTTAACCTATTAACCCTTGCTATTTGATGGCATACATATACACTCTGTACATACACGCTCTGTAAGCATCTCTATCTCTCTCTCTACACACATTTATATATTATATTATATTATATTATATTATATTATATTATATTATATTATTTAAAATAGACAAAAAAATAGAACATACAGTAAAAGCAGCAATATTGTAAAAATATTACTCTAGTATTCAGTGTCACATGTAATTTTAGAATAAGTGAAAATTCTGTCACTTCTGATCATTTAAAAAGATCTTACCCCAAACCAATAAAATATACCTAATATCTTTACATCTACAATTTATAATTGCTATATATAATTATTAGACATTATATTGTGCTATCCTTATTTATTTAGTCGTTGATTTAGATTAATCAAATGTCTCTTTGTCGCAGCCCATGGCAGTGTTTGTTGATTGAAAGGAAACAAATGAACAAGCTATGAGCTCCAAGAACAGAACCGTATTTTTATAAATATACTTCTGCAGTCATTCCACATGCTAACTGGTCTTTTAACAATGCCAAAGTGGAAAAGCACAGAGTGTGATGCGCCTCCATGTAAATCCACTGCAATAGATCCTCAAAATTAATTGACATAACTATTCATCAGCATGGATGACAGTACTTTCTGATCTATATTGAGTGATTCTATAATTCAGCAACAGAAAAAGTCATCTGGCTCCTGAATGTTTCCTTTTATGCCTCAGTGGCTCCAGAGTCAATTTTTTTAGTCTGGAGTCCTGCATCAGGCATCTCCTGGCAGCAGATTATGGCACATTACCACCACCGTCCAAAATTGCAGCTCCTCCATTTCCCACTTTTGTGTTTCTGCCTCTCGTCTGTGCTTCGAAATTACCCTCTATAAAATAAATCAGACTGCTTTTGGATTCCATAGAAAAAATTTAATTGATCTTCACTAATATTACCAGAGCTTTGTTTTGCTGTGAAGAATTCTACCTCCTCCGTTTCATGTCACATAATGAAAAAATATAACAGCTGCCTAAAACAACTCATTCAAGCTTATACAATTTCGCTGGAAAGGGTTATTAAAAAAGCAGATGTAATGACTGTTATAATGTGGATTTACAGGGGCTGTGTCGTTCTGCTGTTTTCCTTTTTTTCATTGCAGACGTTCTTGGTGATATCTCACAGAAATGGCCTGTATTCTGCGTACGGTTGTGCCCATTTGATGCACTGTATGTGTGATCTGTGGTTTCATTCTCAAGTGTTAATGGTGCTGCTCTGCCTTTGTAAATGTCCGCTGTAAATCAGTGTTGCTGCGGTGATAGTGTCTTATTAAGGGATTTTATATGGTGGCAGGCAGCAATCGCAGCTCTCATCAGTGGTCATGCAGTTACAGGATACACATTTCTCTCTTTTCATCTCCTTGTTCTTTTCTCCTTACCCTTCCCTCATATCTCCTTTCTTCAAAGACATCAGAGGTGGAGACGAAAGGTGTGCACTGCTCCATACATACAGACAGGGTCGACGCTGCAGGGGCCTCTCGAGGGGCCGTCCTCACACTATTGTCAGTTACACTATTATCCCTCTGGTTGAAAATGAATGTTGACCTAGTAGGTATCTTTTTCCAAACAGTTCCTTGTGCTGCCCCCTCTCTCTTTAGTTACTGTCTGTCTGTATATCAATAGGATAAGTAGTCGTATTATTCGTATCATTCGTATTGTTTTTATATATTTATTAATAATGTTTTTTGGTAACACTTTAGTATGGGGATCAATTCTCACTATTAACTAGTTGTTTATTAGCATGACTATTATTAACATATTAACTGTTTTTTAGTACTTATAAAGCACATATTCTGCATGACCATATTCTACATTCCTAATTCTACCCAGTACCTAAACTTAACAACTACCTTACTAACTATTAATAAGCAGCAAATTAGGCAAAAATCATAGTTAATGGTTTGTTAATAGTGAGAATTAGACCTTAAAATAAAGTCTGACCTTTTTTTTTACCCATGTATCTGCCTGGTCTTATAATATCTTGTAGCCCATATAAGGGTTTACATAAAAAATGCATGTAAAAAATGCAACACAGCTGTAAATTTAATTTTACTTATTTAGAACTGTTACATTTTGTTAAGATCATCCTGGCACAGACCTCAAGAGTAGACTGCCTGTGTTACACACGCTGATGCCCTCTAAAGTAATAGTGTTATTGCCTCAGTACTTAAAAAGGGGCGAGAATAGCTTCCTTTGCAAGACTTTCCCTGGTGTTGCAGTACTTTTTCCTGTTTCAGTGCTCTGGGTTTGCTCTTAGATTTCTGCAGTGTACATATACAAGCAATGAACTCCTCAGTCAGAATTCAGTTTTTTTTTTTTTTTAAATGAGTTATTCCCTTTGATCAGCAAAACCAGCTGAGCCCAGTGCCTCCGAACTCCTCAAAGTTCTTGTTTTTATGAACTAATAAGATTTGATAACTCTTGTTTTTTTTCCTCTCCCTTTTATTTCCATTCTGAATATTTCCTATAGCTAATGATTAGGGTAAGAACACAACCAAATGATGTGCTTGTACTCGTGTCTTCTAACATGAATGCTCTACGGTAACTGAGCATTGGTATTATGTAAGTTCATGCTAGATGACTTCTCTAGAGATAGCATTGAATATGCACACATAAGTGACTATTGAATTAGTATAAATCTGTAGAAAAGTGGACATCTCCATAATTCATGTCATCGTCGCTCCCCAGAGAAGATGTAGCGAAGTCTCTAATATCAGTGTCACAGCCTCCAGTCGCCTGTCCATTAAAATAGTCTCATTTAAACTGAATCTTGCTTGACTTAAAAAGGAAAATGACAGATGCTGCATGCATGAGCACGGCGCAGTGCGCAAAGCTGAACCTTGCATATGTATTTTGAAGGATATTACGCTGATTATAGTGTAATGATGATCAGGATGGTGAAGCCGGTGATTATGATTATAATGAGAATCACGATGACGTTTAGTAAGATTATGATTCTCATTGCAGTCAGATCATCGCCAGGCTGTTATTAATTGCAAAGTACTTTGCACGTCGACATTAAAAATTGCCCGCTGGCTATTGTGCCACTCCATTTGATTGAAATCTGGCAGGGAGGGCACTCGTGATGAATGGATCATTGCTAATTTTTCTTGGTTGTATCTTACGAGACATCTTCTATAGATAAGAAAAGTATCCAGCTGTTCTGTAGTTTCTTGTTTTCATGCAGCCCCTTACACTCAGAAAAATGTTTAGGCCTAAATTTAAATGAATAGTTCATCCAATAATAAAAATTTGCTGGTAATTTACTCACCCTCAGGCCATCTAGAACAAGAAGATGATTTTAGCTGAAACCAATGTTGCCTGGTGTTTCATAAGTAGCAAGTCAATGGGTTCCTTTACTTTGAAAGCCAAAAAAGCACTTACACGAAACACAAAATGAATACCACGGTGATACCGTTATTATCGGTGTTGTCACACGTCGATTAACCGGTGGAAAAAGGTCCTCACCGTCACAACCCTATCACGTGGATGCACGAATCACATGTCCAAATGAATGGACATTTAATATGCAATTTAAATACATAGATCTTAAATGTAGGCCTAAATATTTTTTTGAATGTAGACCTTGCAATACCAATTTTATTTCATGTATTATCAATCATACTGAGAGGTTTCCAGAAGTTTGTCGTGGGTTATGGCAGGTCACTTTTTGCCATGGTATTTGCTCATGTCTGAATGGTTGATTATTAGGTTAACACCCAGGGAAGGGAGAAGGTGTGAGAGTGTATGTTTAACCTTTAGAATGAGGCTCGTTACAAAGCAGAACTGATCTCCTACTCATCCTCATTATGGCGGCTGTGGAGCTGCACTCATGACTAATTCATACAGAGCGGACCGCTGGAGCTCACTGGGGCCAGAACCTCACTGAACGCTGGGAAGGCTCAATGACTTCATCATAGCTGGATGAGGAGACAAGATGTCATTTCCCTGAAACTCCCTTTTCTCAGTTTCCTCTGCCTTTCCCTTCTCTGCTTTTCTCTCTTGGCTGCTCAAATGGAGTTTCAAATCCTTTCACAAATATAATAAATTTGAGAGTGATATTGTGGCTATCAGTATTTCATAGATGCTTGATTTGGGCGCCAAGCAATATGTGCCACATTCTTGAATATTTCATTTCATAATAGTGAGACCTGTCTAGATGGACCTTTTTATAGACTATATATTTATGTGTTCTCCTAAACTGGCATATCAAAAGCACTTTTTTGTCTTATTTAACCATTCCATACCTTTAACCATACCCCTTAATCAATACAAAACCAGATGTGTTCATTTTATGTAATAGAAAAAAGTATGAAATATCACTGTAAATCTTTTTGCATGATTTAAATTGGCCAATTATTGCCGTGATGCACTTTTAAACTCAAAGCAATCGATATGTGGGTAAAAAAAAAAAAAAAACTGACTCGCCAATAAGTAGCTTCCTCTCCCTTATTATTGCTTGTTTGTCTATTACAAGTTTTGACAGTTTTGTGAGCAGAAAGACTTGACAGCTAATTATTTATAAATGAAGTCCAGATGAGACCTTTCAGAAGAAACGGATCACAATTTGAGTATCGTTGAGGCTCAACAAGCATGACATGTAACCTACAAGTGAAAGATGGCATCATTTGTGCACATTTTTAATGAGAACACCATTGGAGACCAGGAACAGAAACATCTTTGTTGTTTGGAAAATGTAGGGAAGAATGTGATAAGTTTGAAAAATGTGATGATATTCCATTATTGCATATTTGCATTGAGTTCAGTGTTTGCATTCCTTCTGCGTTTGATGCAGTTTGAGAAATCTAGAATCTGTGTTTGTTATTTATAACTGCATTTGCGTTGCTGTTTTCTGTGCTTCAGTTGAGACACACATACCCATATTAAGTAATTGCAACTGCCTGTTTAAACTTTTTAAATGTCTCAATTATTTTCAGGATGTGACATATCTTGAATGAAATGTATCTTAAATATACTGTATATACTGTTTATGTGTGTGTGTGCGTGTGTATGTATATATGTGTGTGTATACACTACTACAATTCAAATCTTTGGGGTCAAATTTTTAAAGGAAGTTTTTAGTTTTGAAAAAGTCTCAGAAAACTGAAGGAAAGGGCTGAAATATAGAACTATTATGAAATATTACTTCTAAAAATATATATATTTTTTATTTTAATACATTGTATAATGCAATTTATTTCTGTGACGCAAAGCTAAATTTTGAGCATCATTACTCCAGTCTACAGTGTCACATGATTCTTCGAAAATCATTCTAATGTGCTGATTTGGTGCTCAAGAAATATTTCTTCTTATGTTGAAACCATTTGTAATGCATAATATTTTTGTGGAAACCATGAAACCGCATTTTTAAGGACACATTGATGAATAGAAAGTTCAGAAAGAACAGCATATATATAAAACATCAATCTTTTCTAACATTATACCACTTTTTTATGAATATAATATATCCTTGTTAAATGAATGTAATAATTGATTTGAAAAAATCTAACTGACCCAAACTTTTGAATGGTAATATATTTATCCTTGTAGTATTTATAGAACATTAGCCCCCTGTACAGTTGGTTTGTTTAAAAAGCAATGTAGGCAAAGTTAAATGGACAAGGATCCAAATGTTTTTTGGCTGTATTGAACTTGAGCGTTTGATGGTTTGTTTGGTGGCATGTGCTCATACTAGTCCAGATTGCATCTTTATAGTTACAACACTCTCTTAACCTTTTATGGCAATGCGCCCAGAGCACATTGCCTATAAACTGGGATGGGGCTTGGGAAATTGAGAGAGAACTATATGAGATGCATAGTAGCATATTAGGAGCAAGTTAATTTACGAAAATAAAATGGGCAATACCAACAGGTGAAATGACCTGTTTGCATTTCATTCTGAATGAATCTGGGTATGAGTGGGCTGTATAGTCAATGTTGGTCCAGGTTTTTGACAGTGGGAGAAAGTTCTTCTCTGTTTGAACGTGACTTTTGCTGTCTCAACTATACTTTTGCTTCATGACCCAGACTATGTATTGGACCTAATGCCCTTATACAAAAGTAAATAATCAAGCATTGACAATATTATTAATATTACCAGGAACTGCTTATACTGAGAGGAAAATTGAAAGATTGTGGTTTCTAATTCTGGTTGTTTCATGCATGAAACATTTCTATAGTTTCATGCTTTCAGCAGCCATTAATTGACCACACTAAACAAATTTAGTCTGGCACAAACCATGTTTATACTAGCTGTATGTGAACTGTTATTTAAGATGATGAAGGAATGAATGAACAGGACCTCGGTTTAACGTCTCATCCGAAAGACGGTGCTTTTTGACAGTATAGTGTCCCTGTCACTATACTGGGGCATTAGGGCCCACACAGACTACAGGGTGAGCACCCCCTGCTGGCCTCACTAACACCTCTTCCAACAGCAACCTAGTTTTCCCAGGATGTCTTCCATCCAGGTACTGACCAGGCTCAACCCTGCTTAGCTTCAGTGGGCAACCAGTCTTGGGCTGCAGGGTGATATTGCTGTGGATTAATGTTTAAATGTTTAATGGTTAAAGTAAAAACAACCCAGACTGCAGTAAATATGGGTCAAGCAACATGTCCATATTAACATCTAACTGTAGGCTAAATTTGGTTAACTTAGTTTGATTGGGACCATGACCTTTGGCATCAACAACATTGGTTTCTGGGATGATTTTCAACTCCTTTTAAAAAGTTGCTTTATTTACTTAAATTTTTTTCAATTTACTTTGCTGTACTAAACATGCATGATCTACAGGTTTGTTACGGTCTAGTATTTGCATTTAGCTTTAGTTTTTGTTTTTGTTTCCAATCTGAAACAAAACCTTTCGCTGTCCAATCAAAACAGACCTGTGACCCACCACTTGTGAACCACTGCCTTATTTCCACAATTCCCCATCTGTTATTTTTCCTATGGAATCATTTTACATCTCCCTGTAAATCCAGCTGCGATCAGCAGCAATCACACCTTTAATAAAGTTCTTAGTGGAGCTCAAGAACTAATTGCCCTCCTCACATGCTGCCGTGTGATCGCACTAACCCAGACTAACAGTATTTATGGGCCCATCTGCTGCTGTCTCCTCAGTCCTGCCTGCATCGCTCCTTCACGCCTACGCTGGCTCTCGGCATTGTTTGACTCGACCCACTGTGGCCAGAATTTTAGAGGGCATCATGCCTCAGATCTGGCACAAAATGAGATCGATGTATGTTGGACAGAAAGGTCAGGCTGAGGATGGCACACCAGCTCCATGCCTAGATTATTTTTGCCTTCTGACTCTTATTTTATTGTTATTTCAGCAGCATTCAACTGTAAGTGGTTTGCTGTTTTGGTTATTTTTCAAGGTGACAAATAAGGTCAGATCATTCATGATAATCTATGAATTATCATTCATAGATTTATTACAATAATACAATTATATATATATTTTTTTCTTAGTTATTTTATGTAAGTGTTTCTCTTCAGTTCTAGTTTTTACACTGTCGTTCAAAAGTTTGGGATCAGTAAGATTTTTCATGTTTTTTTAATGGAGTCTGTTAATCAAGGCTGTATTTATTTGACCAAAAATGCAGAAAAAAATGTAATATTGTTAAATATTATTGCAATTTCTAATATTGGTTTCCTATTTTAATATACTTTAAAATATAATTTATTTCTGTGATGAAGTGTTGAATTTTCATCAGCCATTACTCCAGTCTTCAGTGTCACATGATCCTTCAGAAATTATTATAATACACTGATATATTATCAGTGTTGAAACTGTTGTGCTGCTTAATCAACCCTCTATGGACACCTTGGCAATTGAATCGCCATTGGCGATTTTTTAATTTACACGCCAGACTGGGCGTATTATTTAATGATAGAACTTTAGTAATTAGAATTAAAACTGGTAACCATGTATGAATGCATATTAGTCATTTTAACTGAACTTAGGACTGGTGGTGGTGCTTTTTTGGTCATTTAGTGTTTCTGTAAAAAAATGGGGAAAAAACTAACAGTAATACTAATAAGATAGTAGTAGTAATAATAATAATATAATACTACGAATTCTACTAAGAACAATATAAAACGCATTAAGGATTAACGATCTGCTGGATTCATGAATATTAATCAGGTTGTGTGCATTCGCTTAAACTGATTTGCTGAAATCAAAACAAGGACGATAATAGGTGAGTGCCAGCCAATGAGATTGTCATTTGCGTATTAGTTCCGCCTACTACTGGAGAACCTGGCAGTTCTTAAAAGCTGAAGAATTCCAAAGGAACTCCGTTATTTTGATAGGAAAATACAACAAAGTATATCGTTTACATGTAGCGCATCAATTCTGCATGTTATGTAAGACTCTCTCGCTCTGTCTTTCTTTGCGTGTGAGAAAAAAACTAAGCGACGGCGAGTCGTGCGCATTCACACTAGAGTTTACGGTATGTCAAATACAGGTATGCTGCGCATTCATTCAGATGAACTGAAAAATAGCACAGATCGCTTGACGGAGAGAGAAACTCTGAAGCGCTCAGTCAGTGTGTTCGGCGAGTAAAAATATATCTGTGCTAAACGTATACTTAGCCTCCAACCCACACACTGGCGAGTAAAATCTGAGAATTTATTAGCCAGTGGCTAATATTAGACATAATTTAGTCGCCCAGAGTGAAGATTTAGTCACATATGCGAGTGATTTACTCGCAATGTAGAGGGTTGTTAATATTTTTTTTTGAACCTGTGATACTTTTTTCTTTGATTAATAAAAAGTTTTAATTAAAATAGAAACTTTTCTAACAATATAAGTCTTTACTATCACTTTTTATCCATTTAACACATCCTTGCTGAATAAAAGCATTAACTTAGAGTGGTTACAATCATCCGGGTTTAAATCGTGCTCAAATTGATTTGATTTTGAGCAATATTTACACTGAAGCTTGCAGGCGGCTATGGTAAGGGGCGTGACATTTCCCGACCAGGCGCCGAGTGCTGCCAATCACAACACACACTGGCCCAGCTAACCAATCACAGCACATTTCGGCGGGGCTTGATGTTGCAGGGCGGTGCCATGGTGGGGGATTTTTGACAAAATCCTAATATTAAACAGCCCAAACTCTTATAGATTAACATACAAATTAAGACAGAGTTATATGCGAACCAATATATATTTGTGCTTTCGTGATTTTAGTTCAATCATTTTTTCTTTAATATTTCCATTATTTAAGGGGATATTACTAAATATTAACATCGCTGATACGCAAAACTTTTGGTCAGTGCACTTTGGCGAATTCTTTCATCAGAAACAACAAAGTGCAGATATGCATGCAATGTAAATAAG
The DNA here is from genome assembly GCF_001515625.1 of Sinocyclocheilus rhinocerous. Taxonomy (NCBI): domain Eukaryota; kingdom Metazoa; phylum Chordata; class Actinopteri; order Cypriniformes; family Cyprinidae; genus Sinocyclocheilus; species Sinocyclocheilus rhinocerous. The sequence goes on along the minus strand of NW_015670386.1, from coordinate 807,340 downwards.
AGATTAATTCATCATACACTGCAGACAACATCACTGATTATAGCTTATAGCTATTTTTAGAGTGCTTACACTCATGCTAAACTGAATTCAGTGATATTCTTTGATAATGTAAATGTTCTTTGCTT
>NW_015670386.1:791308-806366 GCF_001515625.1 Sinocyclocheilus rhinocerous | reverse complement strand
AACATATGCACTTGTGTCTTGTGGAGGTAGAAAAACAAAGTTCTTTAAGACCCGCGGGACTGTTTGTAATAAAGATTTAAATGTAAAAGGCACGAGAGCTGACTGTTTCTGTCAGTGGTAAGTTTGAATTTAAAATATGTGCATAGCCGTGGGAACATATTTTATCTGGGGGGTGCTGGGGGCGGGGCTTGATGTTGCAGGGCGGGGCCATGGTGGGGGATTTTTGACAAAATCCTAATATTAAACAGCCCAAACTCTTATAGATTAACATACAAATTAAGACAGAGTTATATGCGAACCAATATATATTTGTGCTTTCGTGATTTTAGTTCAATCATTTTTTCTTTAATATTTCCATTATTTAAGGGGATATTACTAAATATTAACATCGCTGATACGCAAAACTTTTGGTCAGTGCACTTTGGCGAATTCTTTCATCAGAAACAACAAAGTGCAGATATGCATGCAATGTAAATAAGAGATTAATTCATCATACACTGCAGACAACATCACTCATTATAACTTATTGCTTTTTTAGAGTGCTTACACTCACGCTAGACTGAATTCAGTGATATTCTTATATAATCTAAATGTTCTTTCTTGCTGTATAATTTGTTCGTTGTTTGAATAATCGTGGACATGCGACGTTATAATTAAACTTAAAATATTGTAGCGAATCAGCTCAAAGGGGAAATATGAATCAAGTTGATCTTTGCTGAAGTTGGTTGATGAAAAAGAACCAGTTTGAGTCAGAGAATCTTGGTGAATGGAAAAGTCAAGGCCGAAGCCTGGCACGAACTTAGCGGGTTGCAGAAGCGTTCTAGCTCATGTCTTCATCTTAGAATCTAACCGAACCGCAGACTGGAGGCGGGTCACTGATGTGAGGCCTTTAAGGTCTGAGAAGATTCACGCCTCTCAAGATGGGCTTGTCCAATGAGAAATTCCAAGCAGGAGTTTGGAAATGCTGGGGAGTTTTATGACCCTTTGTGTGAAAGCATGGTAATTTATTCATTTTTAAGTATTTGGGATTTTAAGAACAAGTGGAAAATGTGCTGAATGTTTCATTTCATCCAAGTGAAATTAGCAAGCAGTTAGACTGAATTTACATTTGTTTTAAACGTAGAGCCAGGCACGAGTTGACACAGGTTGCGCGCGACTCGTGCGTCTAGCCTCGTCCATATTGCCAAATGCGCTAGTGGAGACTTGCGGTGCTTAGCTGGGCACGAGTATAAATGAGCATTACTAAACAGGCTGCGTGTGTGAACGGCTCGTCCGTGAGACGCGGGATACGCGCAGCTTGGGGCAGAGAGGAGCAAGTATGAGTATTTTAGAGAGACAGGCTGTGTGTGCGGCTGTGGCGTTGCTAGACATAAAGCTCTACTGGGGCACAGGCCCCCCATTACTCATATCACTATTCTTTCTTGAAAGCCAGTTGCGTGCAATAAGTGTACAACACAATGAACTATACAAACTTGTGTAACCCACCATTCCTACACTGCAACAAGCACTAGGGAATGTAAATATATACATTAACGATTTATGAACATATTTATTTAACTGTCTTCAATTATGTGTGGCATAATAGCTAAAAGCGGACTTCCCTTGTTTTGAGTGAACCCTTGGTATTTCTAACTGATTCGTTCCTAATGATCTGTTAGGTTTATATCCAGTGAGCACATCTGCAATGTAAGCCATTGAGTGATTAAGAAACAAATAATACTACTTTAAAATCAATCCTAAATGTAACTGTAAGCCAATGTAAAGACCTGAGGACTGGTGTGATATGCTCAGATTTTCTAATTCTGGTCAGAAGAAATCTTTTGCACATAAATAAATGTTAATTTTATAAGACAGTTATACAGAACACAAAAATTTGTTTATTTTTGCTGCAATAGGCTAGTGCAATTCCATAGATTTGACAGAGGTTTTCCTGAGATTTAATTCTTTTCATCTGATGTCTGAGACCTGACTCTAATGGCTCAGAATGAAGTTTGTTTATCAAGTCTTACCTCCCGCAGACTCATCATCTCTCCTTTCTGCTTCTCTGTGACTGCTTCTTACAAAAAAAATTCTGATGTCAATCTACAGGAACCAATAATGTTTTAGCCAAAATATGATCATCATATTATTTAGAAACATACTTTAGTTTCGCCCAGTGCTTGAAGTGGAAATACAAAACTGCCGATACTCCCGATGTGCGAGGGAAATCGCGTTCGTGGGCTGGGGGATCCCCCTCTGTGGAAATTGGGAGGGCACAGGGCAGCATGTGAGAAGAAAAATTCATGGTACGCTAAGGGTTAAAGTATAAAAGTGCTGCTACGGCGTACAGGTGAGTACCAGCCCGCTTTCGAGCACTGGTTTCGTAATTTTTTTCATAGCCCACCTCAACTGCATGCCGACCCATCTGCGTGAAAGGCTGTGCGTTGCAGTTGCAGTTAAACACACGCGGGCGTGGATTTCTGCGTGCATGCATTCGTCAGTTTGTTTTTGGTTAAACTGTGTTGCTTTTACAAGCGTTGATTTGGCTGTTGCATATAGATTAATTTCTTTATTCCGGGATTTTTAATCTAAATTAATAGACTGACAAATAAAGCAAATTGTAACTCAAACTTGAGATTTTACTGGGACACAGCAGATTTTTACTGTGGCACGTGCCCCATATGTGCGGTCTTCCGAATTGGGAATAGCGAACATGCATTATACATTTATTTCAAATTAGAATCTGTTGGGAAGAAAAATGTGTAAGATAACGTTCATGTACTAATAAAAACATCTAAGAATGTATCTTTTATAAAAGCAGAACCGATAAGAGAGCTCTTATGCGTTGTGGCACAGCTCTTGCAAATTACCTTTTTTGTTTGGTGTCTGTGATTTCGAAGCCGAAGTGATCTCATATTACATAAGTTTTTCTTTAGTATTAATTTGCCTGACTGTCGATCTGACCTGTAGATGTCATAATCCCACTCTCTCTCTCTCTCTCGCGCTTGATTGGGGAGAATGGAGGTGCGCTCACTCAAATTGGTTAGTAAGACTGCCACTCAAGGCTGGCAGTCATGCGTTTGCTCTGGAACAGAGTCATATCGCGTCCACATCGCAGGCTTTGCGATTAGTAAATCGCAACGTCTCAAATTGCGATTGCATCGATTTCGATTAATCGCACAGCCCTACTCACCAGAGCTGTATTTTCTAAAATCAAAAATAACAGTAAGAACAGTAATATTATAAAATATTAATACAACTTAAAATAACTGTTTTCTATTTGAATCAATTTTAAAATGTAGTTTATTCCTGTGATGATAAAGTTGAATTTTCAGCAGCCATTACTCCAGTCTTTAGTGTCACATGATCCTTCAGAAATCATTCTAATATGCTGCTATTCTGCTCAAGAAACATTTCTTATAACTAAAAACTGTAGGGAAAGTCGCGCTGCTTACTATTTTTGTAGGAAACTGTGATACGTTTTTTCAGGACTTTTATTCAGGTAATAAAAAGTTAAAAAGAACATTTATTTGAAATCGAAATCTTTTTACAGATGTCATTATTGTCACTGTTTGATCCATTTAATGCGTTTTTGGTGAATAAAATTATGTAATAAAAAAAAAAAGTTACTGACCCCAAACTTTTGAATGGTAGTGTATTATTCGGTATAATATAACATTAATACTGGCTCAATGCTGTCTGTCTTTTAGCTACTCTTATTTTACTTTGTTTCTTTAGTACTTTTTTCCTGTTCGATTGCAGAGAGCATATTAAAGCTAAGCGAATTTGACCGTTCATACATGTAACCATGCTTTACCACGAGTGCTTGCTGGGTTTTACTCATATTTTGAGGTTCTTGAATGTCATCTGGAAGGATAATGGTTACGCTTTGAAGATGACATGCACACACACACCTGCTTGCACTTTGCACACAGGTGACAGATGTTGTGGCTGAATGTTCCTAATGAAAAACTCTTCTCAATCCTTCTTATTGCTCCCTCTCCTCCTTTCCTTCCTCTCTTAATTTCTCTCTCTGGCTCTGTCATTCCTTTTACACCATGATTCTGGCACAGCAATCTTCCAAATGGATTCTATTTTCCGCCTAATTTGGCAAATGTTTTGTCTCGGTAGAACTGGAGTGTAGAGTGAACTTGGGGGTGGGTGTCAAATTGTAGGGCTGTGTACCATGATGAGTGTGCTTTCCAGAATCACTCAAAACTGTATAATTAGATTTTACTTATGAATGGAGTTATTTAAGATGCACTAGGTAGTGTAAAACCTGGTTTTGGACAGACCATCGAAATTCTGTTCAGTATAATACAACAATTGGTTCCGGTCCTCTAATTTGGTCCCTGCTGGATGTTTAGTAACTCTCTTAAAATACACTTTTCACACTCTCACCATTTTATTTAATTTGTCCATTAACAGTGTCCAAAAGTAGATGGAGACACAGCTGTCATTTTTGTTTAGAAATGAAAACACAATGTAATTTTCACCACATAGAGTATCACGTGATGAGTTTAATAACATTATGTGATGGGATTAATGGTGGTGGACATTACATTTGTACTTTTTTAAAAATTGCATTTCATGTACCCTAAATAAAATTTAAATTTCTAGTTATTTTTGGCTTGAGTTCACAAATTTATAGCTTGATTGGAAATTATGTACAATAATTTTTGGTTACACTTTATTTTGAGTCCACTTTAGACAAGCTACTAACTATAAGTAACTTTGTAACTACATGTCAACTCTTTCATATTAATTTGCAACTACATGTCTACTGACTCTGAGTAGATTGTTAGGTTAGGTTTAGGGTTAGTAGAATAACTTGACATATACTTGCAAAGTTTCTCATAGTCAGTATGTTGTATGTTGTGGACCCATCAAAATAAAGTGTTAGAAGATATTAAGCAGACAGTCTGCTAATACTCTAATGCAACGTTACTTACTGTTAGCAGAATGTCTAAAGTGGACAATCATAATAAAGTGTTACCTAATTATTTTTCTGCTCATAGTTTAAAATGGAAGGGTATCTTGGCATATCTTTGTGACAGTTGATCCTGTTTTGACTTCCTTTGGAATGATTTTTATGGGAGAAGTAAAAATGACCTAAATAACTGGATGTATTTAATTTAAAATATATTATATTAAAGGGATATGAAAACATGCTAAAAACATGTCAAGAAACAATGCCTTGAAATTCCCCCAAAAATATCTGTGTACGTTCTTCACTGAGTTGAATGTCTCCGGATCGGAACAGTCCAAATGACAGTTGACAGATGAATGCAATAGCTCGTTGTGAACAGTTATATTTACCTCAGAGAAGAAAGTAGATGGATTTTAACTCATGTCGTGTTTTTATTAATCTTGATTTTTCACAGCTTGTGTGCTTTTCCTGGGCGAGTCATACTGAACTGCTGCGCTAATAGAGTAGAGGTCGGCCGATATGGGTTTTTCACTGGCCGATGCCGATATTTAGAAATCAGGGCAGCCGATATATGATGCCGATTTTTTGGGCCGATATGTTTGGCCAATTTTCATCTCATAAAAGTGAGTTTGAGTAAATGATTATTGCACGGTACAAGATAGTAATAGTAGTGGTAGCCTAATTCAGAGTAATAATACATGGCTCAAAACTTAAGCACCTTCTCAAGCATGCTTTTTGTTTATGTTTGCTGACAGACACCAGTGTTTCCCACAGACAAAAACACCTGCGCTGCATTTTAATTTTGAAACGTGCAGTGATCAGTTTATTCAACGAAGTTGTATGGGGATGTATGGGAAACACTGGACACTGCTATTAGTCAAATGGCCAAGTGATAACAAAAATAAAAGAGTTCACACATATTACACAGCCTGCTGCTCATAACTGCTTAAGAGTGCGCTGGCCACGAGCGATGACATCGTGGATGCTATTGTCGGACCTACACACACATTTCATGAGGAAAGTTAACGTGCACGTTATAATCAGCCCAGAAGTTTCATCTGAATTGCGTGTGTTTCTACTTTTACATGCAAATGACTTGTTGCACTTATGAATATGATAACTTTCCGGCATCAATTCTAGTAGGGTAAAACGTAATTACGCTTTCGAAACGGTCTGTTTTGCCCTGCCATCATTAGCTGAAGCTGTGTGTAAACAAGAAGCGGCTGCAGAATTTGAGTTACTCCGTCTCTCACGCAGCCAGAGAGAGATTCTCCGGCGCTCCGCAACAACGCTTAGCTGCCTGCGGATGCGCCTTCCTATAAATCGGCCTAATTTGCAGCACAATTGGCCGATACCGATTAATTAAAAAATGCCAAAAATCGATCAATCGGTCGACCCCTATAATAGAGTCTCATGAACAGTGCACAGAGACCACCGGCCAAAGTCAATATATTTGTTAAATAATGTCAAATTTCTGTTTGTTTTTCACCAAACCCTATTGAATACCCCCCGAACACTTAGAATATGCGGCATGTGTCGCATGGGACCACTTTGATATTTTTGCATCTTTTTTGCTGATATAATACCATTATGTGGACACGTATGTGCTAAACATTAAAAAAAAAATCCTTTTGCAGTCTGAAAAAGAAAGAAGGTCATAGGGCATTAGAACAACACGAGGGTGAATAAATGATGACTTAATTTTCATTTTTGGGTGAACTATCCCTTTTTGGGGCAGTAATTATGTATAATTTACTGCTATTTCTATAGTAAATACATATAAAGTGCTGTATAATGGACACATTAAAGTGCTACCACTTTTTTTTACTGAACTGTTGAGTAACAGTAAGTGCTAGATCACACTCAAAGTTTTGCAGTTGTACTGAATATCTGTTGCTGTTGTCGAAAACCTTAGTGAGCCTCCCAACATTCCTTGTTGTCCCACCCTGAAGATGAACCTGCCTGTGGGCGATTCACAGTCGCTCTAATATTAAATACAACAGCACATTTGCTCCTATGATACTGCATCGCTATCAGTTAGATGTGGGTAGAGGTCAGTTAGAGGAGCATCATGAATGGCTAGTTTGAAGCTTGTTGATGGAAAATGGGTGAAATGAACCCAGCGGGTGGTTTGTGCATTTCCATTTTTGCTCAAAATATCCCTTAGTGGGCAAATTAGAATAATGCACATAATTCTAGGATTGACTAAAATACAAATCTCTCCGGGGAGCCCTCAGCAGGAAGAGACCTCGGCACTCCAGCAGCCAGTGATTTGTGCACTGACAACTGTAGTTAAGCTCAATGGCTCAATAGAGAGGATGTGTGGAGTCTCTGTAGGTAGAAAGTGGCAGCGTGAGATGAGGAGGAGGTCTCCTTATATGATTCCACCTGAAATAGAAGGGGTCAAACCACAGCTTTTACCACAGCTGGGCACCTCCAATTAGACATGATGCCAAACCGACATTAATTCCCTGCATTTCATCTTCAGACAAGATCGCACGCTTATGGATATGGTGTGAGATATTTCTGAGCTGGAACAAAGACGAGTGTTTATGTGTGTGTGTGTGTGTGTGTGTGTGTGTGAGTGGTAAATTGCCACAAAATGCTTTTTCTTAGCATCTTGTCACCTCTCCATAAGGAACACATTTTCTCTCAATATGGATATAATGAGATATTGTAAATGCTTTTATAGCTAGGCTAAATATTAGCATCCTCCCCCAGGCTGACATTTGCTTTTAGTATGAATCATACACTGACTACTCTTTTCTTTCATTGTTTCTCAAAAAAGATAAATGACTTTTCCATTATACTGTCCGTAGTGGAAGTAATAGACATTTGCAAAGGTACACAAGTCTAATACACATTACAGTAATGCCCAAATAAATTGAACGGTGACTTAGTGCGTCCCACTGACACTAGCAAATTGTTATGAATTATTCTCAGTGCTGTTATAGTACTAGATTAATTAGAGCAGATTAATGTATTTGTTTTTAATTTCCCCATACTTCCTATTTACTTGATAGTAAATCAAGTAGTAGTTTGTGGCTAACTAAACCACATAGCAACACCTTGTAAATGTATAGCAATGTGCAAACACCAATCAGAACACTTTAGCTGTGTGCTAAAACCACACTGCATAGCAGCCACTCAGATCACCCTAATAATCGCATAACAATGTGCTACAACCACACAGAACACCTTAGCAAACTGTCTAGAAATTCCCTGCGGAACACTTGAGCATCATGATGGAGTTTCTTAAAGGGGTCCTATTATGCTTTTTCACTTTTTCATATGTGAAAAATAATGTGTTTTTCAAACAACCTAGTATGAGAGCCTGTTCTAGTACACCCCCCCACCCCCCCAAAAAAATCAAGACTTTGTATATAATGCATTATATATATTATAGATAATGCTTTGAGCATAACAGGACCCCTTTAAAACACATTCAGATCTAGGCTGTGATGTTTAATGGTTAATAACTAGTGAGAGTGAACTGCAGGTGAAATTTGATTTTAAAAATTTCAAAACTTGTTCCTTTTTTTGAGAATGTTGTTTTGTTTGACTGGGCTAATTCCAGAATTTCTTGGCATGTTGCCATAAGCTTTAATTTTAATTGAGGTTGGTTTTATTTTTGTCAAGAAAGAGTTTTAAGTGAGAGCTGGATTTCCTCAAACACTTTTTCATGGTATTAATTTACGATTATTGAGGGGGAAGTGATTGCTCTTTAGAGGATGATTTGTTACCATAAATATGTATGCTAATGAGACCGCCTCTATGGGATTATGATAGCTTTAATATACCGTCAGTTTGTCATTTTGATTTCCTTTAGTTAAGGCCATAAAACCTCTCTCTTGTGTGTGTGTGTGTGTATGTTCATCATTCTGTGTGTCTTAATATGATTGTGGCAGTTTCTTTGAAATATCCATCTGATTAATATGTTTAGAGAATTTCAAGGTTTAATCATAAATAAGATTTGCATAAAGCAGTTGCTACCGAGCTAATTTGTAAAGAGAATTAAATTAAACTTTATAAAGCATCAACATCCTATATTCATGAATGCACCAAACCAGACTGAACTCAAACGGAGCACGGGCTATTAAAGATAATGGCTATGAGTGAAACTGTAATGGCCTGCTGCTTGTGACTAAGCCTTATTTGTTATTCTGCTCACTCTCATCTTCACCACCCAAATCCTTCTAATGTGATTTTTACAGTCATTCCACTTTTTACATGTCTGTTCTCCCAGTGCACTATGGGAAAGTGTGGGTACCCTTTTGTTATTGTTCTGGATCATGGATCACAAGAGATGTTTGATTATGTGTGGTCTTGGCATGACCCAAATGCAAACAATTCAAAATTCATAATGCGTGACAAATGAAATCTCATTTGTTGTTCATATGAAAAGGTTTATTAATTAGCATCATGACATGCAAAGACCCGCGCCCTTCGTTATTGTTCGTAATGAGTGTTCGTAACACTCTCATGTTCTTGCGCAGTGAAAAATACATTGCGGAGCAAAGAGAAAACTGACAACATGCCAGACAGACAAGACAGAGCAGATTACTTTTGGTGTGAAACAATGTCTCAGCTTTAAAATTTGGTAATTTAAAAAAAATTCAAACAATAAATGCCGTTTTGTGGCTCTGTAGTGTGTCGTGACAGGTGTAGTGCCTCAGTTCAAGCGGCACATGAACCGATCATCTTCTCATAGTTACTTAAAACACAAAATAAACATGAATGAACATCAGAAATTATCTTGTTTCAAACGCGGAAAGATGTTAATACACACCATTTTTCAAGTTCAAGTCCACCTGACGTTAATCTACTCTCTTGTCTGGTTTGTTTGACAGACAAAAATGGCAGATTCTGTGTTATGATTGGTCAGATCGCCTGTCAATCAAACTCCCTGTTGAAGGGTCAGTTGTGATAAGACAATGTGGTGTTTTAGAAGTCACTTTCTTTGATATATATATTAGGACTGTCAGTTTAACGCGTTAACTTAATTAATTAGTTATGAAAAAATAACTTGATAAAAATATTTTAACGCACAACGCACTGGCCACGCCCCCAGATCTGTACGTCATTTTACATTTCATACAGTTGACTGTTGACAAATATGATCCAGGGCAGCAATTCCATAAATGCAGCTATGCCCTAAAATTCAAGATATTGGGGCAAAAAATGTCCCTGTATGAGTTTTTGTCTCATATTTATATCATATGATAAGTGATATCACACAAGCAATGAAAGCAATATGACACGAGTGCTGTTTTTGTCCCGAATATCATGAGTTTAAATGCGATTTTATACAACAGTTCAGTAAATAAGAAGTTAATATTGTGTTAAATTTTAAACACAATATTGTCTGTTTTTTGCTCAATTTTGCCAATGAAAATATTATCTAAAAAGACACAGCAGAACTGTTGTGCGTCTCCGAGCAACAGCGGTGTTTAGTTTCTGAATGAATCCGCGTTTTGAACAAATCGTGTGAATTAATAATTCAAAGGCCCATTCATAAAGTGAGCCATTTACTGAATTCCTGAATGAATCAGCCGTTTGAACCAATCGAATGAATGAAAGACGCCACCTGCTGACTGTTTTAGTTTTTTATTTAGAGTATTATTTTAATAATAATAATAATAAAACATTAAAGGGATAGTTCACCCAAAAATTTAAATTCTGTCATCATTTACTCACCCTCATGTCATTTCAAACCTGTATGATTTTCTTTCTTTTGCACAACATAAAAGAAGTTATTTTGAAGACTGTTGGTAACAAAGCTGATTTGGTTACCAATGACTTTCATTGTATGAACAAAAAATTCTGAGATGTTTCTCACGTTCTCTCTTCTTTTATGTTCCATAGTTTATGTTAGGCTGTTGTAGCCTAAATGTTTATGTGTAATAAATCATATGTGTTGAATCAAATAAAATATTTCTTTCTAAAGCTACTATTTGTAATGTCTACTTGATACTTTCTCATTTAACGCAAAATCTTATCTTTTGTGGGTAATTTTACAGCCAAATTTAATTTGCGATTAATTGACACATCATGTAATTAATTAGATTAAAACTTTTAATCGACTGGCAGCCCTAATATACACTACCGTTTAAAAGACTCTTTTTAAAACAAATTCATAGTTTTATTCAGCAAGGAAACATTAAATTGATCAAAAGCAACAGCGAAGGCATTTATAATGTTAAAATTATTTCAAATAAATGTTGTTCTTTTGAACTTTCTGTTAATCAAAGCAGTACAACTGTTTTCCACATTGAGAAAAGAAATGTTTCTTGAGTACCAAATTAGCATATTAGAATAATTACTGAATTATCATGTGACATTGAAGATTGTAGTAATGGATGCTGAAAAATCAGCTTTGATATCACAGGAATAAATGACATTTTAAAATATATTTAAATAGAAACAGTTAATTTAAATTGCAGTAATATTTCATGATATTACTGTTTTTTTTTTTTTTTACTGTATTTTTGATCAAATAAATGCAGCCTCGGTGAGCATAAGAGACTTGACAATATTAAAAACTAGTGCTGTCAAACGATTAATCGCGATTAATTGCATCCAAAATAAAAGTTTTTGTTTACATAATATATGTGTGTATACTGTGTATATTTATTATGTATATATAAATACAAACACATGCATGTATACATTTAAGAAAAATATGTTGTTTATATATTAAATATATTTATATATAATATCAAATATAAGACTTATTGCCTTAAGCCTTCTTTTGTTCCGCAGACGTTTTCCTCTTTTGTTTTTTATCCGCCATCTCTATCTTTCTGTCGCTCGGCTCGGACTGAACGCTCTCTCCTCCACATCATGAGTAGACACGCCCCTTACTGCTGATTGGCTACAAGTTTGTTTTGCTATTCGTCCCGAATCAGTTTTCTGAAGCGTTTTTGAAAAATCGCTTACCCCACCTTTAAATTCAGAATTTGGCACAACCCTGTACTGCAAAGACAACTGCATCCAAAGCAGCATGGCAAGGTGCATCTACAAACTTTTAATCTGACATGAATGTATTGTCAAAGAATCACAGTTGTGGGAAACAATATATCACACACTTGAAAGTAGATTGTTGATTCTGTGCACAGCCGGCAGAAAACATTGGCAATGGCAAAGTTTTAGACCATAACATTTAAACTTTTTAAATGACAGTAATCCAAAAATATGAGAAGAAAACATCTCAGCAGAGCACAAAAAGACAAAATGAAGAGAATGCTACTGAAAAGAGAGCCAGAGCCCTCCCAAAAAACACTTTCCATCAGAGCCACCATCACCACCTGCTACTAACCAGCATGCATGACATCACTAGCCCCTGTTTCAGCCCTCACAATTTTTGTGCAGTATTTCACAGAGGTAGTTTTGCAAGTGATGTTTTGAAACTTGCAGAAGATTTTGAGAAGTTGCAATGCTGTAATCTACTATTTTCAGCTACTTTTTTAGCACTCCCAGGACAGAGCGTTCTCTGTTCTCTTACTGACTGATCTGACTGAACCACACAACAAGATCACTCTGTACCAGGGTTAGAAATCAACTTTTTCATTAAGGGGCAATATTTGCCCCCTAGAATTGATTTCCAGGTTTTTTTTAACTTTGTAAGGGAAATTACTTTATTAAATGTACCTGTGTAGACAAATATTTAACCAATTATTTCAATCAATCAGAAATACTACAAAATACAGAGCAATAAAAGTTTATCAGCATCAACAGAAGCCATCTTTACACAGCAAAGGTGGAACAGAAGCTGCATCTGACATGGCATTTATGATTAATGCTGCTCAAAGATGGCATACATGTATTTACCCAACAGTTGCATGATGTAAATAGCCTACATAAAGTGTATTAATAAAAAAAGAGTGACTCATTACAAGGTAGGGCTGCAACAAAAATTATTGTTGATATTTCTTTTGATATTGTAATATTTATTATTAATGTTGATTAATAGTAGACATAAAACATGGAGCGGCACATCACATTCTTGCTACACAAACACAACAAGCTAAGAAGCATTTCATGAAATAGTTTATTTCTTTTTACACATTGGTTCACATTGGTTATTGTTTAAAACAGAATGGTTATTCAAACTTGGATTAAATTAAAAAGAACATTACCCATCACTAAAACAGTCCATGACTTCATTCTAGTGTGAATTACAAAAAATGCCATCATAATCACTGAAGCTGTCTACCCCGCAAAAGGAGTGGTTATAATACTCAACGCTGCTAAAACGTGTACAAAGAAATCTGATGCAACATGAGCAGATATAAATGTAATGTAAATGCAATTGACACTTGTCATTCATTTTCACCTTTCCTTTTAACCACTTTAATTGTGCAGGGGCATTTTTTGCCCTCTGTTCTTGAATCTGGGGAGCAGTTTAGTTCATTTTAGTGGCATTTTTTTGCCCAAAGCACCTGTTTTTGACCCTGTGCTGTACTGATATATGGAGTTTTGCCGGCCAACTTCAATTCTATCACCATTGATTTTGCCACTTTGGAGGTGTGGACACTTTTCCTAGCTTTTCATCTACAAGGCTGCAGTGCAGTGAGTATAAGGGCAAGATTGATATGTCATGTGGCTCTGACCTCTGCCCCAGTGCCCATCAGCATCATCAGCGGGGCAGCACTGTATGCGCGAATGAGGATAGTCCACTCTGACAGCACTCTGATTCCCCACCTATCTTTTCATTTTGCTCTTTTTTCCCCCCCCTCTGTTCACCCAGGGGCAGGAAATTGGCTTGTGGCACCGCTTCCTCCCGCTGCCTGTGATTTTTGAGAGCGTGCCAGGCAGAGCCACTGGCCCCCGCGTGGCCCTTCAAAGGTAGACTTTTTAGAGCGTGAAAGACAGACCTGATTTACCAGGACCCAGACAGGCACTGCCAGCCTTCGTCCCACCTCAAGGACGGCCAATCAAAAGAGTCAATCAACCCCAGGGCTGGCGTGAAGACAGCACGCTTTGTACCTGCTCTGAGCACATTAGTTTTGCACTACCAGCAGTCGGTTGTTGGTCTAGACTTCAAAAATGAGTTATTTTTAACACCGCGCCACGTTTTGCCATCTTGCTCTTAACATACCACCAAGGAGTGGAAAACAGCTGAGCAATTGTCAATTAGGAGATGTGTCTGCATCTGTCCTCGAGTAACTCAATCTGATCAGTGATAAGTTCCTGACCTCTCAGGGAAGCGGGTTTCATTTATGTGCTGTGTAGAAGCTGCGCACATACACGGGGCAGAAGGAGCCTCTCTGTTCTCTTTTTTTTTCCAGAGTCGAGAGCTGCTAACTGCCTTCCGCTGAAGTTTTAGCTGAAACTTTGACATGGAAATGCAACTGGAGTGTGGAAACCCTCAGGGCTCAGTTAGAACAAGAAAGCAGGGAGAAAAGGGTGCATCGAGAGCAGGCTTTTAAAGTTGAAATGGCTGCAAGTGTGGAGGGTTTTGATGGCGACAGGGCTTTTGTTGGTAATCATTGACCTGTTGAGATTAGCTGTCATGTTATCGTTAATTCTGTTATTGTTTTGCTGGAGCTCGGTGGCAGTTGGTTAAAAAGGGGCTCCGTTCTTTTTTCTTGCGATATGCGCCATTGCACACATATGAATGCATGATATCTGATCTTCCGCAGTCCTGAGCTTTAAGCCGAATCTTTGAGGTACTCTAAAAGGGCCCGTAGAATGATTCTTTGTGGATCCACTTGTGTGGATAAATCAAAGGTTAACAGGGTACTTCAGATTTATTGAGTGGCTCCTTCTTAAAAATACAAAGCCTGCACATGAAATATATATTCGTTCCCACGAATTTGGAATTTAGTCTCTCGTTTTAGTTTAGTAGAAATTTGTTCCCACTGCTTATTAATTTCTTCACTTATTTTAGCAAATCATGGCCACGTTGTACTAATTAATTTCCTCAATTTAGCAAATCGTGATCATACTAATTTGTTGCCTCGTTTTGATTTAGTTAAAGGTGCCATAGAATGGAAAACTGTATTTACCTTGGCATAGTTGAATAATAACAGTTCTGTACATGGAAATGACATACCGTGAGCCTCAAACACCATTGTTTCCTCCTCCTTATGTAAATCTCGTGCATGCAAAAGACCACTGAAAAATAGGCGAATCAGAACATAACAC
>NW_015670386.1:790983-791142 GCF_001515625.1 Sinocyclocheilus rhinocerous | reverse complement strand
CAGCGAAAATGGCAGATCATGGAAATAAATGTTATGTTCCAGGCTGTGCAGGGGATGTGAAGTGCAGGGTTGTTGTCTGTATTCAGAAAGGCACGGAAAGCAAATAATGCTTTCTAATAAAATAACGCGAGCCACTAAAGGAACATGGTTAGCTGCTTG
>NW_015670386.1:790348-790887 GCF_001515625.1 Sinocyclocheilus rhinocerous | reverse complement strand
CACAGAATAAGGCACGCAATATATTTCATAGTATTTAAGCAGTGATAAAGGCATTGCATTATAAATATACTTTATTTTAATGAAAATTATAATAATAAGAACTCCGATAAACCGTATATTGCCGTAGTCGTGTGTTTAGTAGTCACGTTGAATCAATGAACGGAGTTGAATCTTCTGTTTATTCAGCTGCAGCGATAGGCATTTTCTGGGTTTCTTCTGCGAGGCGTATTGGGAGTTTCATCGCGAGAGCGCCCTCTGGCCTTTGGATGGAGATTTACTGCTGATCACAGAACCGTGCTTCACTGAAAGATACGCATGACAATCGCAGCTTCTGTCGAATCTCGATCTCGATTCCATTTCGATTTATCATGCAGCCCTACGTGACGCAGGTGTTTTTTTGCTAGTTTCAGCCCGACGCAGTTGTCATTTTCATGTCCTGCACCACGTTGTTTAAATAGCAAATGCATTTGCGCACATTTTTGCACCCATGGGCGTGCTGGTCTGAAAACGAGGTGTGTTCAGGTGCATTGCTGCCACGT
>NW_015670386.1:788595-789287 GCF_001515625.1 Sinocyclocheilus rhinocerous | reverse complement strand
TTCTATAAAGTGGGGCAGTTCCAACTTTGCAAGGACAGTCTGGCGCTTCTGACTCACAGCCTGTAAGTACGTTTTTTATATTTAAAGAATTTGCCACTGATGATTCAAATGCGAGTTTTGAGCAGTGTAGGGTAGCGCTTGTTTGTCGTTTCTCCGATCACAAATGCAGACATGGTTTTATGTTTATGCGGCGCGATACGCAACAATAATAATGTACATTATGTGGAAAATAATGTGTTTTTTGAACCTTAAACCGCATAAACACATTGCATTACACCAAATGCACAACATAATGTTCTTTTTGGCAACGTCATATGACCCCTTTAAAATAGGGCCCTAAATCCTTTATGTGTGTTTGTGGTAAGTAAAATGTTTAATTTTATATAATTAAACTAAAATATTCACAAAAATTATCAATAATGGTTTCAAATAAGCTAACTTGAACTTTTCATTAAAAAAAGGTGAACAATGATTTTTACACACACATACACACATATATATTAGTGCTGGGCAACGATTTTTTTTTTTAAATCGCGATTAATCACATGATTTTCTGCGATTAATCGCATTATGCACAAAATTCAATAATGAATTCAAAAGTAGTGTATTGCGCACTTTTTTCATTTAAAAGTACTGCTATATGAACAAAAGTGCAATAACATTTGGTTTGCAAACACTTTAAACAAATAAGT
>NW_015670386.1:778251-780082 GCF_001515625.1 Sinocyclocheilus rhinocerous | reverse complement strand
GCACAAAATTCAATAATGAATTCAAAAGTAGTGTATTGCGCACTTTTTTCATTTAAAAGTACTGCTATATGAACAAAAGTGCAATAACATTTGGTTTGCAAACACTTTAAACAAATAAGTTGCTTTTTTACAGCAGTATTCCTTTTACATAGTAGCAGTTAAAATATTTCTTGTAAATCTCAACTTATAACATTAATGTAAGCAAATTAAATATAAAACCAAAGCTTTTTGCCACTGCCAGGGCATTAACGTTAATATAAAAAATATTTTATAGTTTGTTACAGAAAAACAAGTCATGCTCAGAGTCCAGAGCCTCTATCATAACATTATAACAGGCGCCTTCGGAGTAGAGATCTGCACTATCGCGGGACCCAATGCAACAGAGTGTGGCACGGGACAACACTTGATGGGCAAGTGCGAGTGCGGTCGGGCAGAGACTCGTGTGTGTGGGATGCGGGAGAATAAGGGTGTATCACATTAGGCAGTCTTAACCGTGCCTGAGCTCATTTGACCCCCAAAGCCCAGTTCGTTTGACTAGTGTGTGATCACTCCATGCCACGCTCGGGCGCGGTTCGTTTAGCCATCCCTGGCTTGGTTGGAAGAGGTGGGCCAGAGCGCGGTTCAGTTGGGCTCGGGCGTGGTGCGCATGTAGTGTTGGAGCGCTGAACTTCTGATACGAGCAGTTGCAGCATGATTGCGTGAACATTTCTGAGCGGCAAAAATTATAGATCTGTAAAGCAATATATTGTGAGAGGGCCGTGTGTTACCGCATCCCAAACAACTAAAAATAATAAACCATAAAGTTAACAAAGCGATGCACTCCACTGTGCTAAGCGAGAGCGCTTCTCTGCTGTATTCACATGCTATTGGAAACTTCCTGTTTCCCACTTATGACGTTGTGAGCGCTTCATGTGAGTGCTGCTGCAGTCTTAGGCCCACCCCAAATGCTCTCATTGGTTAAAGGGGTCCTGTTATGCTCTTTTACAAAGTCTTGATTTTGTTTTGGGGGTGTACTAGAACATGCTTTTTTTAAAACGCATTTTTTAAAAACGCATTATTTTTCACATAATTTACATTATTAAAGTACCTTTCTCCCCAGGCTGGCACAAACGGCTCGATTAGTTCCGGGTTTGATGAAGGCCCGCCTTCCGAAAAACGAAATGTGTTGTGATTGGTTAGCTGTCCCAGTGCGTTGTGATTGGCGAACAGCTTAGACGGTGTTTCAGTACTGCCACGCCCCTTGCTCCGTCTTTCAACAAAAGCTTTTTGGAGTAACCGCCACTGTACTCCCTCATGTTGTGGAAGCTGTCCTCAGTAAAATGCGCAGCACACAGTAGCAAATTGGGGTTATAATGCTCAGGAACAGAATTAAAAATAAATTGCAACCACTGTTTCCTGACATCATCCACTTTCGGAAGCCCAAACAAAGACGTTTGGGCACGGTGGTGAAAAAAAAAAGCTTTTCTTAAGGCGGTCGCACACTGGACAAGAAGCGCAGCGCAGAGCGGTCGCACCACGTCTTTAAAATTCGAACACATTATTTTTGATGAGTGTATGCACACCAGCGGTGCTGTTCGGCGTCTGTCCACGGCGCCCAGCTACGTTGTGTTGTACTTGTTATAAGAATTGATCTAGTGCTGCGCTTCTTGTCTGGTGTGCGACCGACTTAAGACATGCCGAAAACTTGACGCTACAGCAGCTCCTCTTCTTCGTTTTCTCTGATGCACTAACTCTGCAGCAGCACTTCTTTTTCATCGTTGTCTTGTATGATGCACTCAACCAAGCGTTCTAACCAAGACCTTGCCCCTCCCCACCCCCCAACCATTTGAAT
>NW_015670386.1:774662-778231 GCF_001515625.1 Sinocyclocheilus rhinocerous | reverse complement strand
TCGTCTCGTCTGATGCACTCACTCAACCAAGCGTTCTAACCACAACCTCGCCCCTCCCCACCCCCCAACCATTCGAATTTCTGTAGGCGGGAATTATTTTAATGATATTCTAATGGGCCCCTTTGGGACATCACAAAGCCCGGAAACCAACACTGTTGTCCAAACGAGCCATTCGTTGTAGTTCTTGAAAAGGGATTTTTTTTAAACGAAATATCTCTCTTTGGAGTGGACTTTGAGATTAGTAACTTTGTAGATCTTTTTTATGCCCAAACATACACTCTACACAGACTAAAATTTAAAAAGTGAAAAAGCATAATAGGACCCCTTTAAAACTCCTTTAGGAGAAATAAAAATAGAAAAATTTGACAGTTGTTGACATACTGTTAGATATATATATATATACAGGGTGCGATTTGTGAAAAAACCAGAGGGGGGGATGCTTTTGAAAACTTTTTATAAAATGTTTTTAATATGATGGAAACTGTATTTAACGTGATCACAGTTTAATAAAAACATTGTACGTTAGGCCTATTAATTGTAATGATTTCATTTCCATGGTTATTCAAACAACAAATAAATTATATAGAGAAAGCGAGCAAAGAACATAACGGAGCTTTTTGAAACTCTGAACCAGTTAAACCATTGCGTCGCAAAATGATTCACTGTTTTGAAGCACTCCAATCGAAATTATTCACTGTTTCGAAGCGCTTCAATCGGCTCACGTATCACAAATTATTTGATTCAGATCGGGACTTCAAAGCGTGTATCGCGAGTCATTTGATTCAGATCGGGACTTCAAAAGCACGTATCGCGAATCATTTGATTTAGATTGGGACGTCGGAGCGGGTTCGCGGGATGTTTTTATCCCCACCGGGGATAAAAATAATTCAGCAGAGGCAGGGATGCATAGACCAGAGGGGGGGAAATCCCCCCCCATCCCCCCTGGCAAATCGCACCCTGTATATATATATATATATATAGTATTTTCATTTTTATACATTAGTGAAATTAATACTTTTATTCTGCAAGGATGCATCATGTTTACACAAATCTCCTATTTCAAATAAAAGCTGTTTCATGAATAAAGTTTCCACAAACATATTAAGCAGAACCAAATCAGCATATCCGAATTATTTCTGAAGGATCGTGTGAGATTGAAGACTGCTAAAAATTCAGCTTTGCCACCACATGAATAAATTACACTTAAAAATATAATGTAAATTGTAATAATATTTCACAGTATTACTGTTTTTGCTGTATTTGAAATTGAATATATTTTGAATGGTAGTGTATATACTTTAATATTAAGAGCACTATATTCTGTGTACAATATATAAAAACCTTCTCTCTCTCATTATACCATGTTGCTTGATGTCTCTTGATCAAGAGTCATAAAAGACCATCCTGTAATCATGCTTGAACTGAAAGCTAACTTTGAACTGCGTAACATGGTTGTGTTCTCTTCAGGCCTGAATATATGCCACTAGTTACACTGAGAAGAGTAATGATGAGAAAATGCAAATAATGCCTCGGTTGAGGAAACTTATACCCCTTTGAAAGTGTGTGCTCCTGATCATCTGCACTTGCTGGATGAAATGAAGGACTGGCCTTGTCTAATCTGCATCTTTGAGTCTCTCATTGCTAGTCTCATCATTTATCTTGAGACAGCAGCTTGTGTAATTACCCATTCAGACCTTTCATGAGCCTCGCTCAAACCAGTGCAACACTAGGCCTGCTCTTGCATCTCCTCTGACAAGATCTTGAATTTTCTTTCAACTGTCGCTTTGTTTTCCACCTCTGAGTGAATCAAAAAGATTTGATACTTTGGTGATTGCACAAAAATTCCAACCATGCAATGTTAAAGAATCTCGATTATTACACTTTTTTTGGCCCTTTTCATCATCCACCAGGCATAAAAGTCTGACACCTTGAAAAAAGTAATGGCACCAAAATATAAATGTAAAAGTTTCGTTGTAGCTTCCATACACTTCCATACAATGTGTATAATATCCTTCTATCTCTAAGACTGCAACTTTCCTTCTGTGGTTGTCGTGAAGCTCTCTGTGTTTTGGAATGGAATATGAATTTGGTGTCTTGTTGTGTCCATGACTCCATCTGCTTGGGCCATGTCAGGCCCCTTGCTGCTCAACCATACTGACAGCTCCTAAACAGCTGATTTGTCAGAGACTTGCCGGGCAAACACGCTAAACGCTCCCCAGCCTACCCGTCAAATGTGCCCTGAATACCAAGCAGAGCCACGCTGAACCCAGCCAACCACAGGAAGAATGATGACATCAAAGAGAGGCGACTGTCAGCACTCCAGTCAAACTGTCACCTCATAAGCTTCTCAGCACTGGTTTGATTTTAAAACATTTTTTATGACTGAGGTTTTTTTTATCAGGCTCCATTTCGCGTTTTTTTTTCTTTCTTGTTCACGCTTCAGAACTTTAATGGGGAGTAAATCTTAAGGGAGCTGTCTTAGACAGTAATTGAGAGATCATATAAAGTAGCCAGTGTTATCCTGTTAAAAACTCTTGGGATGAGTAGTTATATTCACATTCAGACAGGTAGCATTTCTTGAATAGTTTTAGGTCAAACTCTCAGAGCTCTAGGATGACCCAGTGGTTCAGGACTGGACGGGGGGTATGCATGGAGCCCCTAAAAGGACATTTGCAAAAAAAAAAAAATACACAGACTTTCGCATGAGCATGAGAAACTAGTGCATGCTCACAATAAACTTTTCACATGCGCACACATTACAATGTCAGATTTATGCAAACTATAACCATTTCCTTTGTCAGTCACTACAGTTTTACTGTGAAGAAAACTAGTATAAATGCACATGACTTAATATGGACCTATTTGTTCAAAAATGGGCTTTTATACCTATATCACAGCCTTATGTCCGCTTTAACGGATCCTCTGTGACGGCAGAGAAAGCTCGCCGTTAAATAGGCTGAATGGCACAATACGACGGTGTGCACTGAGCATTAAGTTTGGATTTTGTTAGAGCACTTCGTGGAGTGTGAGGCTAAATCCAGCTCCTTATTCGTTTGTCATTTACTGAAGTGCCTTTATGTAACAAGGTGCTCGCAATAAACACTGTTAGAACTGAATGAAGAAACTCAACATTTCTCTGCAATCTGCTAAGATGCATTAAATCCGACAAAATGGTTTAATAAAAGATGTTTTGATGTTAAGAATATTTTAACATATGTACTGTATTCAACTAATTATTATTTAGTAACAAGTTCCACAGAAATTTTACGTTCAGTCAATTTCGGTCTTCACAGTGTTGCCTGAATTGTTATTTTTTAGTTGACTCAACCTTTACTGAACTAGTTTTATAGTCCATTCAACTAAAATTATTTAATTGGTCAAACATTTAGAAAACGACATCAAATTGTGTCAATTAAAATTTAACCATTCAACTCCATGTGTTTCATGTTACCTCAACTAAGATTTATTATTTGGGCATCCTAAGAAATTGCTGTATAACTAGTTATTATATTTTATATTGAGTTTAAGAAAATTATTACCTGGTGTCTATCAATCACTAAAACACACAC
>NW_015670386.1:771343-773843 GCF_001515625.1 Sinocyclocheilus rhinocerous | reverse complement strand
ACACTGTAAAAAATTTCAAGCCGTTTCAACGAATTATTATTTAGTAATAAGTTCCACAGAAATTTCACATTCAGTCAATTTCTGTCTTCAAAGTGTTGCCTGAAATGTTATTTTTTAGTTGGCTCAACTTTTACTGAAATAGTTTTATAGTCCATTCAACTAAAATTATTAAATTGGTCAAACATTTAGAAAACTACAGCAAATTGTGTCAATTAAAATTTAACCATTCACTCTCCATGTGTTTCATGTTACCTCAACTAAGATTTATTATTTGGGCATCCTAAGAAATTGCTGTATAACAAGTTATTATATTTTATATTGAGTTTAAGAAAATTATTACCTGGTGTCTATCAATCACTAAAACACACACGTTACAACACATAATATGCTTTATTTACTAACAATCTGCATTTATAACATTTGTCATACAGACTAAACATGCAGGCTTAAAGGGATAGTTCACCCAAAAATGAAAATTTACTGTTAATTTACTCACCCTTAAGCCATCCAAGATGTAGTTAACTTTTTTTCTTCAATTGAACAGTAAAGGAAATTTTTAGGTGAAAACATTGTCTTTGAAAACATTGCAATTCATAAACTGCACGTCTCTGGCTGCCGGCTTTTGAGAACGAAATAAACATATACAGACAAGAACCAAATTACCAAAGGCTCCTGAGGACACATTGAGGCCTTATGAAGCTAAACAATCAAAAACCAGCAGCCAAAAACGTGCAGTGTATGAATCGCCAAGGATCACCTCAATGTGAAATCAAAATTGAGCCTCTTTTCTTCTGAATGCGTATTCCTGGTCTTACTTTGATTAAAAAATTTAAATAGTTAAATAAAAATTGTAAAAAGGATTCTGTAATCTTTCATCAAAATGTATTAATTTGCTCTTTCATTTTAATTTCAGTATTGGTTAATATAAAATATTTAATTTCACTTGCTTATTTCTCCTATTTTTATGTGTGTTTATTTTTTTAACATATAATATAATATGAAAATAATTATCGGCTTATCTGTACCGGCTTATCTTTGCATCCATATATGTTTTTTAATCAGTTCATAAATTTTTTGGGAATCAAATTCATGACGTTGTCATTGTAACAGCCATGCTCTATGGTTGCATGAATGATAAAATTGCTCAATTAAAATTCCACCCTACACTGTAAAAAATTTCAAGCCGTTTCAACTAATTATTATTTAGTAACAAGTTCCACAGAAATTTTACGTTCAGTCAATTTCTGTCTTCAAAGTGTTGCCTGAATTGTTATTTTTTAGTTGGCTCAACCTTTACTGAAATAGTTTTATAGTCCATTCAACTAAAATTATTTAATTGGTCAAACATTTAGAAAACTACAGCAAATTGTGTCAATTAAAATTTAACCATTCACTCCATGTGTTTCATGTTACCTCAACTAAGATTTATTATTTGGGCATCCTAAGAAATTGCTGTATAACAAGTTATTATATTTTATATTGAGTTTAAGAAAATTATTACCTGGTGTCTATCAATCACTAAAACACACACGTTACAACACATAATATGCTTTATTTACTAACAATCTGCATTTATAACATTTGTCATACAGACTAAACATGCAGGCTTAAAGGGATAGTTCACCCAAAAATGAAAATTTGCTGTTAATTGGCTCACTCTTAAGCCATCCAAGATGTAGTTAACTTTTTTTCTTCAATTGAACAGTAAAGGAAATTTTTAGGTGAAAACATTGTCTTTGAAAACATTGCAATTCATAAACTGCACGTCTCTGGCTGCCGGCTTTTGAGAACGAAATAAACATATACAGACAAGAACCAAATTACCAAAGGCTCCTGAGGACACATTGAGGCCTTATGAAGCTAAACAATCAAAAACCAGCAGCCAAAGACGTGCAGTGTATGAATCGCCAAGGATCACCGTTTCAGATAAAAAAACTTCTTTACTGTTCTACTGAAGAAAAAATCGCTACTCAAAACTAGCCCAAAACTAGCCCAATTGCGTTTCGAGGGGGTCCCCAGTTAAAAATTGTGTTGGGGGGGGTAAAATACACGTTTTTTGGCTGGGTTCCCCTGCTAAAATTCGCATTCCAGGGGATAAATATCATGTTATTGGAGTCGCTTCAACCCGTGGACATGAAAAACAACCCGCGGCAACAGTGATAAAGTAGCCCAATTCTGCGGGAAAACCACGGACTTGGCAACACTGACTGGTTTTCGAAACAGCGCCACCACTATTGCCTTTTTGTGCAACAGCAGTTGCTCCGGTCATGTGTCCGGTCATGTGATCCTAGCTCAAATCTTATTGGACGGCCCGTGTTTTCGCTTTGCGAAACTGAAAAGATTCGTCGGACTGGTTCGAAAAAAAAACATTCGCATTTTCGGTGCGCGAATGTTCGTGGTCTATGTGGAAGCATCCATAGAAATCTATTGTTTTATTCCAGCGCGTCATTGCATCTGATATTCGTTTCGCTTTTTCGCGCTCAGTGTGGAAAGGCCTTAA
>NW_015670386.1:770533-771028 GCF_001515625.1 Sinocyclocheilus rhinocerous | reverse complement strand
GCGCTCAGTGTGGAAAGGCCTTAAGACTGCAGCAGCGCTCACATGAAGCGCTCACGACTTCATAAGTGGGAAATAGGAGCTTCCGATAGCACATGAAGACAGAGAAGTGCTCTCGCTCAGCACAGTGGAGGGCATCGTTTTGTTAACTTTGTGGTTTATTATTTTGAGTCGTCTGGGACGCGGTAACACACGGCCCTCTCACAATATATTGCTTTATAGATCTATCACTTTTGACGCTCAGAAATGTTCACTCAATCATGCTGCACGTACCAGAAGTTCAGCGCTCCGACACTACATGTGTACCGAGCCCGAGCCCAACTGAACCACGCTCTGGCCCACCTCTTTCAACCGAGCCAGGGACGGCTAAATGAACTGCGCCCGGGCGCAGCACGGTGCGATCACACTAGTCAAATGAACCGGCTTTGGGGTTCAAATGCGCTCGGGCACGGTTAAGATTCTGTCCCGCGCCCGCCCGCTCCCGCAGAAAAATATCTT
>NW_015670386.1:767017-770516 GCF_001515625.1 Sinocyclocheilus rhinocerous | reverse complement strand
GGGCGGGGGGGTGAGGTGTGGTTGGTTGGTTGGTGAATAAAGTAGTGCCCAAAGTAGCACAATGACCATATCCTAAATATCAAAACTCAAATATGTAATTTCCATACCTAAAATAACTATTTTACAGTCACCGTTATGCATATTGATCATAAACCCAGCTAAAATGCTTCCTACCAGTGGCCGTCCTTCACAAAACTTAACATCTACCACAGTTTAATCATTGGTAGAATGCAAAATGTTTCAATACAAGCATTTCAGTCAAATGTAATTTATGCAATATTTCAAACCTTTAACCCAGGGGAGAAAATCAACCTGCCGTAGACATTTTATGTTTAAATAATTTCTATTTTGCGAGAGTCCCGCGAATCATTTTATTCTCCGGCATCCCGCACACACACGAGTCCTGCCCGCACTCACCCATCAAGAGTTGTCCCGCGCCGCACCCTGTTGCATTGGGTCCCGTGATAGTGCAGGTATCTACTCGGAAGGTGCCTGTTATACTAGGGTGACCATATTTTAGTTTTCAAAAATGAGGACAGTGGGGGCAGGATGCAGACGGGGATGGGGTTGTTGATGGTTGGGCTGTTGTTGGGTTTGAGGGGGTTAAATTAGCCCCCTTAGTAGCGCAATGACCATATCCCAAATATCAAAACTCAAAATATGTAATTTCCATACCTAAAATAACTATTTTACAGTCACCGTTATGCATATTGATCATAAACACAGCTAAAAGGCTTCCTACCAGTGGCCATCCTTCACAAAATCTCCCACAGTTTTATCATAGTTAGAATGCAAAATGTTTCAATACAAGCATTTCAGTCAAATGTAATTTATGCAATATTTCAAACCTTTAACCCAGGGGAGAAAATCAACCTGCCGCAACAGTTTAAAATCAACCCAATTCCGTGCAAAAAATGTGGATTTAGCAACCCTGCATCCAACACGAGCTGCATTCAAAGTGATTTAAATACTCCACATATTGATAGCGGCTCCCTAATGCGCGAAAATTATATGCAATATTATAATGTTTGCAGAAGCACACAGTAATGGTAGAAATTAAGCGGGAGCGGAATTTAGAAAACATTAGCTTTAATACAAAAACAGCAGGGCTTTAATACAAAAATGCACACAATGAATGGTGACTGTAGAAAGCAAAAGCCGAATCCCGGACATTTTAGGCGATTTAGAAATCTCGGCCGGACGCATTTTTTTAGGTCCAAAAAGAGGACATGTCCGGGGAAAAGAGGACGTATGGTCACCCTATGTTATACTGTTTTGATCGAGGCTCTGGACTCTCATTTTTCTATAACAAACTATAAAATATTTTCTATAAAAACGTTAATGCCCTGGCACTGGCAAATAGATTTGGTTTTATATTTAATTTGATTAGATTAATGTTATAAGTTGAGATTTACAATAAATATTGTAACTGCTATTATGTAAAAGGAATACTGCTGTTAAAAAGCACCTTATTTGTTTTAAGTGTTTACAAAAAAAATGTTATTGCACTTTTGTTCATATAGCAGTACTTTTAAATGAAAAAGTGCACAATACACTACTTTTGAATTCGTTATTGAATGTTGTTCATAACAATGCGATTAATTGCAGAAAATCGTGCGATTAATTGCGATTAAAAAATGATCGTTGCCCAGCACTTAATATATATATATATATATATATATGTATATTAGTTCTGTAAAACGATTAATTGCGGTTAATCGCATCCAAAATAAAAGTTTTTGATTTACATAATATATGTGTGTGTTCAGTGTGTTTATTATGTATATATAAATGCACACACATGCATGCATATATTTGGAAAATATTTACATGTCTATATTTATATTCATATAATTTATATTATAATATATATATATATATATATATACAGTCATGTGAAAAAGTTAGGACACACTATTGTATTCCATGTTTTTTCTTATCAGGACATAAAAAATAACTGGTTCTTTCCAGGTCTTAAAATGTGGAAAATAAAACCTCAGATGAACAACAACACATGACATATTGCAGTGTCATTGTTTATTTAACAAAAATAAAGACAAAATGGAAAAGCCATGGGTGACAAAATTAGGACACCCTTACTGTTAACAAGAATTAAGAGGGTAAGTAGCAGTCAGGCACTGCTAATCAAATGCCTTTGATTAACTGATCATCAGCAAGTGTGAGCACCTTTATAAAATCAGAAGTTTTGGCAGTTCGCTGGTCTGGAGCCTTCAGGTGAGTGTTAACACAATGCCAAGGAGGTAAGACGTCAGCAATGATCTTAGAGAAGCAATTGTTGTTGCCATCAATCTGGGAAGAGTAATGCGGCCATTTCCAATCAATTTGAAGTCCATCATTCTACAGTGAGGTAGATTATTCACAAGTGGAAGACATTCAAAACAGACACCAATCCTCCTAGGAGTGGACATCCCAGCAAATTTACCCCAAGATCAGACCATGTAACGCTCAGAGAAATGGCAGACAACCCAAGAACTTCACCGCAGGCTCCACAGGCCTCAGTTAACATGTTAAATGATAAAGTTCATGACAGTACAGTTAGAAAAATATGGGACAAGTATGACATGTTTGGAAGGCTTGCCAGAAGAAAGCTTCTTCTATCTAAAAAAAGCATGGCAGCACGGTTTAGGTTTGCAAAGTTGCATCTGAACAAACCATAAGTGTTCTAGAACAATGACCTTTGAACAGATGAGACCAAAGTGGAGATGTTTGGCCATAATGCACAGCGCCACGTTTGGTGAAAACCTAACAAGCATATCAGCACAAACGCCTCATACCAAAAGTCACACATGCTGGTGGAGGGCTGATGATTTGGGCTTGGTTTGTAGCCACAATACCTGGGCACCTCACAGTCAGTGAGTACCTTTATAAGGACAACAATTCTCCGATTTTAATACGATTAAGACAATACTCTGATTTAGAATCTACCATATAAACAGAGATTTTTGATTACCTTAATCCATCTAAAATCATAATCGAAGTAAACAGAAATCGAATTAAGACATGTGGAGTATTCCTATTTTAGTCGCATTACTGAAGTGCAGAATAGACATGTAAACACCTTACTCACATTATTACAGTCGTGTAGGACTTTTCGCCACATTTTGCGACAGGATACAAACACGGCAGTGCTCACCCGTTTGATGGCAAATAAAAGAGCTTCAACACCCGCCGTCGTCTGCATGCAGGTACAAATAATTAACTGCACTTGAAGCTTTCATAAAATTAAAAATGAAACACCCAAAACTGTACATGGCATCATCATCACGAAGACGAGCTATATGTTTATACGTAAAATTCCGGAGGGGACGTCGGATGGCGTCACGTGGGGATGCAATGACGTGTGCCATTAATCGAACTATGTACTATAACATGTAAAACGGGAACATGAAAGGAATATTCTAAAAGCAACTCATGTAAACACCATAATCATAATATTGGCTTATTTAGAATAAGGTAAATAATTAGATTACTGATGTCC
>NW_015670386.1:765999-766848 GCF_001515625.1 Sinocyclocheilus rhinocerous | reverse complement strand
AAAATGAAACACCCAAAACTGTATATGGCATCATCACGAAGACGAACTATATGTTTATGCGTGAAATTCCGGAGGGGACGTCGGATGGCGTCACGTGGGGATGCAATGACGTGTGCCATTAATCGAACTATGTACTATAACATGTAAAACGGGAACATGAAAGGAATATTCTAAAAGCAACTCATGTAAACACCATAATAATAATATTGGCTTATTTAGAATAAGGTAAATAATTAGATTACAGATGTCCATGTAAATGTAGTCATTGAGTCGACCATGAACTCCTCTGTATACCAAAGTATTCTAGAGTCAAATGTGAGGACATTCGTCCAACAGCTAAAGCTTGGCCAAGATTGGGTGATGCAACAGGATAATGATCCCAAGCACACCAGTAAATCTACAACAGAACGGCTGAAAAGAAAAGAATCAAGGTTCTGCAATAGCCCAGTCATAGTCCAGAGCTCATCCTGACTGAAATCATGTGGTGAGAGCTGTGTATAAACAAATGCCCACAAACCTCAATAAACTGGAGCAACGTTGTAAAGAAGAGTGGGCCAAAATTCTTCCAGAACGATGTGAGAGACTGAAAAAGTCATACAGAAAATGATTACTTCAAGTTATTGCTGCTAAAAGTGGATCTACAGGCAATTGAATCATAGGGTGTCCTAACTTCGTCACACATGGCTTTTACATCTTGGCTTTATTTTTGTTAATCAAATAATTACACAGTGTGATATGTCATGTGATATTGTTCATCTAAAGCATTCTGTTGGACCAGATAATTTTTTTATTATCTCCCGATACAGAAAACCATGGAATTCAATAGGGTGTCCTAACTTTTTCACATGA
>NW_015670386.1:756390-765288 GCF_001515625.1 Sinocyclocheilus rhinocerous | reverse complement strand
CCTGGGTGCTGAGCGCACAGGTGAGACCTGAACAGCACACATTGATATCTGTGTTTAAGCTAAACTCATTTAAGCTTTAAACATTTAAAGCCAGAGGACGCGAGCTCGCGCGCGCAGTGAGAAGATTTGTGCGTGCGCTCATCCGAAGCGCAAACCCACGCCTTAGAACACGCGCAAATATTAAGTTCTCTCTGTAAGTTGAACCGTTCCACCCCTAATATATATATATATATATATATTAGGGATGTAACAATATCAAAATCTCACGATATGATAATATTGTGTTGTGAAGTCCACAATACGATATTTATTGCGATATTTAAAAAGAAAAAAAGACGAAATCAAGAATGGGAAATTTTTTTTGTAAGTTTTAAAGTTAAATTATTTTATCTAATGCACTTTGAGAGTTCAAAATTAAAAGCTCCAACCCATGTTCTTAATCAAGAAAACTTAAGTCAGAAAAAGTGAATTGACCTGTATCTGAACTTTAAAGGGGACTCAACCCTCTTTTTATTTGTGATATACTGTCTCAGTCTAAATTACATTCACACTGGTGTTTTAGGAAGCCAAACGAATTAGAATACAATAATAATAACAACAAAGACAGTAGTAGCCATATATTGTAAAACAATTGCACTGTAAAATAAATGAAAATTAATATTTCATATGGTTATATTATTTTTGCTTTACACTACAGTAGGGAAATTACAATACTACTTTCCTAATTTCTACACTTGAAAGAGAGATTTTGAATTTGGACTGCAGTAAAGTTATGCAATGTGTGCGCTTCGCTTTGAAACACGCCGTAAAAAGACTTGATGAAGGGATTAAGCCATATTGTGCTTTCGGTTTTAGTTCGTTTGACAGATACTGTGCCAAAGCTTAAGGCTTAAAACAAATATATTTTAAAAACAACAATTTTTGCCCGGAACACCTATCGTTTCATATCGTCATGTGACCACGATAATGCTGAGACAGTTTTGCTATCGCGATATTGATAATATCATTACATCCCTAATATATTGCCCTATCATAATCCACAATTTGAGCACTTTTTTTGCTGTAACAATCACTTCTAGACCTCAAGATGCATTTCTGTCAGAATCAGCTTTATTGCCAAGTGTGTTTACATACACAAGGAATTCGTCTTGGTTGACAGGAGCTTCCAGTGGAGAAAGTACAGACCTAGTGCAGACATACATATAAATTAAGGTAATAGAATGAAATATAAATTATAAAACATAAATTAAGGTTATAGAATGAAATATAACTCTAATAATAAAGATAACTGACAATGAATTAAAAAATAATAGCTATATGGTAATACAAAATAGAGAGAAAATAGACAGAATTATGAATGTGCAAATGTTTTGAGAAGTTATGTACAAAATATAGAGAAAATAGAAAGAATTATGAATGTGCTATTTTACAGAGGAAAAGATTTGAGAAGTTATGTACAGTCCTGAGATGTTATGTGTTGTTAAGGTGAAATATAGCCTGATTTGTAAAAATAATTTGAATATTCACAATTAATAATATGAATAATTCTATATTAATATCCTATTATATCTTATAATAATATCCTATAAATATGAATAATTTGGCCACTATTAGCCCATTAAATATAATATTGTAAAATTATTATTATTAATTTTATATTTTTTATATAGATTAATATAAGGTAAAGTATAAATTTAATAATAATAATAATAATAATATCAATTTAATATATAACAAAAGTAATATGATGATGATGATGATGATTGATTTTTCACCTGTGATATTCTTTTCTTGCTTCATATTTACTGATATAAAAATGATAATATAAAGTGTTGTCTTCGTCTTCATTTTTGTCTTTTGTTCACCTTCTTCATGGTTGCTGCGGCCTTTGTCGTTGTTTTCATTTTTAATCAAATATTCAACTTTATTGAATTAATATATTCTTAATATATTTGAAATACAATAATATAAGCTCTGTCTATGCCCCTCACTACAGAGTTTTAGTATTCTTGTATCTATCTGTGCATTTGTGTTTGGTTCAAGATTGCGCTCTTCATCCAGGTGACTGTGTTGTTTTGTGTGTTTCTTGTGCAGTAGGTTTATTTCATCCACTCATAGGTTGAGAGGCTGATGGAGGGATTTAGTGAGTCTGTCCGGGGATTGGCTGTTTAGAGGGTGTCAGTACAGCAATACACATCCTCCCTAGGCACGTCCTCGCTGTCCCTGCTCTCAGCTGATAGCCTCACAGCAAAACAAGACAATGCCAGTGTGTAATACCTGCTAGCTTTACCTGCATATGCATACTGATAAGTGTATCAATGTATCACTTTTACCTGGGTGTTTTATAGTATATTGATGTTTTTTAGCATAATATACTTCCTTGTCACACGTTAAACCCAAGTCTGTGTAATAAGAACACAGCACAAGAGACTGTTTAATTGAACCATTTATTTATTCTGCTATTATGACTCATTGCCATTTAAAAACTGCTTGTCAGAAAGTGGCGGAGGTGCACAACAATAGTAGTTATTAAGCTGTTGCTTTAATCTAAAGGTACAGTTATTACAGTACACTTGTCACAGGGACAGCATCCCTTAAGTGCTTTGCTCAAGGGCACAATGGCATTAGATCAATGATTGCTGCTTACAGAATTCAAATCTACAATCTTTAACTTCGCTGCTTAATTATGTTACCACTACACCTTACCACCCCAAACTTACAAGCAAGCAGATTGCATTTTATCAATGCAGAAACTGACTAAATTTTCATATACAGACACAAGTACAAGAAAAGCATGAGATAACTTTTTTGTGCTAATGTACTGGCACGCCAGGGTGCACAGACTTTATTTTCTAGTGGTGCGAGAGCGAATAATTGAGCTGAACTGATGGAATGAATGAAAAAAAGGAGACCACATTTGACATGCACAGTAATATTCTAAAGTGAATACAACATTAGTTATATTCCTATTATGCGTCATGTCAGAGTCTCAGAATGTACAGTACAGTAATTTTACGGTACAGTGTAATACTTTTGTTTTCTTCGAGGATCGATCAAAAGTGACAGTAATGACATTCTTTCAAAAACTAAAAAAAAAAACTTTTCAGTTTATGCTATTGTTGTGGATATGAATGCAAATGATTTGTTTGATTAAATTATTCAAATGTGAAATAATAAGTGGTTAGAGACGTAGAAGAGAATAGCGTGGAAAGAGTGCATGTCTTAGTTTACTCAAAATACAATGTTTTCCATGCATGCAGGAATGTAAAATAGCTATACACAAGTGAACATGTAAACCTCTTTTCAGTTTAAAGGTTTAATGAGAATATGGATTTTAATCTGAAAATATGTATGTAAATGTGGTCGAAGAATGACTAACATTGGTTATGAATATTAATCTGATTAGAATAATGAGTATATATAAGGGCAAAGCTGGGAACTGTAGTTGCACTGTTTCTTAGAGGACCTTGCTAACGTCACATTATG
This sequence comes from Sinocyclocheilus rhinocerous, assembly GCF_001515625.1. Taxonomy (NCBI): domain Eukaryota; kingdom Metazoa; phylum Chordata; class Actinopteri; order Cypriniformes; family Cyprinidae; genus Sinocyclocheilus; species Sinocyclocheilus rhinocerous. The sequence goes on along the minus strand of NW_015670386.1, from coordinate 761,802 downwards.
AATGAATAACCTTTATCTAGACTATCTGTGCACTCACATTTTGCTCATATTGTTCATCACATCTCTTGTCTCCAGGGGGAACAATTACAGACCTTTGACCATCCCTGTGACCCACATTTACCATGATTAAAATGAGCAAATGTTCATGTTTTTTCACGCTTTGGTGCATACAGTGTGATCTTCACTGCAGCTGGGTTGCACAGATGTAGAGAGAGATGATACTGTACTACATAGCCACAGGCCAGAATGAGAGCAGAGATTCAGAGGAACTTTGAGGGAGTGCTTAGATGTTGCACAGCCCGCGTCCTAATATACATTCTTCCCAGGATGCAAAAACTATTCAGCTAAAAAGCCTATGGGCTTTTGTCTTATAATTATATCATATGATATAGTTTAGAAATAACATGCATAAGCAAGAGTGTAATTTTTTCGCGAATATCTGCACGATTGAAAATTTGATGTTCAGTGGTGATTCTAGGCAGGGGATTATTTAAAGGGGTCATATGATGCGATTTCAAGTTTTTCTTTCTCTTTGGAGTGTTACAAGCTGTTCGTGAATAGATAAGATCCCTAAAGTTGCAAAGACTAAAGTCTCAAACTCAAAGAGATTTTCTTTATAAAAGTTAAGACTCGTCCACTCACTCCTAAAACGCCTCGTTTAAACACGCCCCCACATGTCTACGATGTGGGAAGATTTGCATAACGCCGCCCAAATGTTCACACAAAGAAAGAAGGCGTAACTTTATTGTTGCTGCCACCGCCCGCCGCCATGTTGTGAAGACGTGTGTTTCATTGCGAAAGCTAAAATACTTTGTTTGGCCTTCCAAAAGAGGACACGACTAGAAATCAGTGGTAAAGTTATATTTACAACACTGTTCCAGAACAGTTCAACCCAAATATTCAGATGTGTGCAGCGCATTTTATGGAGGACTGTGTAAAAATCGACGCGTTTCAGAAAGGCGGGGCATAGAGGAGAAACAATAATGTACAGTATGTGGAAAATAATGTGTTTTTTTAACCTTAAACCGCATAAACACATTTCATTACACAAAATACACAAAATAATGTACTTTTTAGCAACATCATATGACCCCTTTAAAGTAATTTTGCTTGGTCAAGTTAATTTATTTTTTTGAAAAGTAATTTTGATGACAACACATTTTTAACATATGGCACTTTTCTGCATCTGTAAACTTGACACATACTACATAACAGAAAATATATCGATAATTTAAAGAAAAACACAATTCAGTGCATTATCATGCATGCAGTTGTGGTAAAAAATTATATCCCTGCAGAATCTGCCAAAAAAATCATTTATTATCATTATTTATGTAATGTTGAATGAAGATATTTCTTTCTGATCTAAATCTAATGTGTCTCTTCAATGCTTTTTTCATTTAACACAATAATGACTTTAAGTTATCTTTTGGAGGGTAATTTCTTAGCCAAAACTGATGTGTCATTAATTTGTGATTAATTAATTAATCTGCCCATCATGTACTTATTAGATTAAAAATTTTAATTGTTTGACAGCCCTAATATTGTTATATTATTCAAATAAATACATTATAATTTTTAATTATTTTCAGATAACTGTTATTACACACACACACACACATATATATATATAAGAAAAATTACTGTATTTTTGTTTGAAACAACGTGAGGGCAAAAATTGAACATTGGTTGGATTGCATTTTATTTTTGGGTGAACTACTCGTTTAATCATTTGGCTCTTTCTAGCACATTTTGAGTGGAGGTTGAGACTTTCTCTTCTGACCCACCTTCTGCTGTGTGCTGAATTATTCACTGACTCTCTGCAGGTTCTCGTACATTTACTGACCCATTTGTTCTCATCATTGGCCTTTCCCAACACCTGGTTTGAGACGTTAGAATCCATATTTTCTTGAGTGCAAGAGTCTGGAAAGTTATTTATGGTTCATAACACATGGTCATTATGGTACTGGCTACCTGCATCATACATTATTGATTTCCCACCATTTGGCTTAAACAAAAGGTTGAGGGAGGCGCAGAAATAGAAGTCTGTTGTCTCTTCGGGCTTCTTGGGCGCAGCTTTAATTGAACTCCACATTATCTTTGCATTAAAGATGACAGCCCCAGGAGGATCTGCCCTGTTCTCATTAATGCAGTGTTTGCCATTTCTTTCACTAGTCAAAGTGAATAAATTATGACTCCTGGATTTTGTATGCATATGCAACATGCCTGATGCGTGTGCCAGTTTTTTCTTGCACCGAACATGTGCAGAGAAAACACAGGAAAACACATATGATCTCTCATGACTTGCTTGGTTCTTATGAAAACTTTCTTAATAAAAAAGTGTCAGTGTGTGATGCTGCAATTGTGAATCACTTTATACTGTCAGACCATGTCCTAAACAAGTCTGATAGGATAATCAACAATAAAAAAAGAAATTTTAATAGCCAGCTGTGAAGAGTTCGATGTTCAATGCAGTTAGACAAATTGCTTGTTGTTTCATAATACTGTATTAAGAGATTGTGCGTGATTTGGAATTGCTTTGAAAATGTCTCCTAAATTTGAATTGAATTTGAAGTGAGGTAGCAAACAAAATGCAGAATTGCAATTTGAATGTGAATGTAAGAAAGCTTCAAGGACACATGTTGAATATAGACAGAATTTGAATATTGGCTTCGCAAAGCCTTGTTTGAAGGCTTTCGAAAATAAGTTTGAAAGGTTTAAAAACAGTGAATAATAAAAAGACGGTGATCAGCATGATTGTCTCTGCGATCAGTCTACATAATAATTCCCTTAACCATCCAACAGAAAAGAGGCAACTTGGGCATCACTACACAGGATTTTCTCCATAATCAGATCTTCTCACCTTCTGTATCCTGTACTGAGCCGAATCAAATCTGTTCATAACTAACAAATGTTTACACACGTTTTTTTATTTCTTCAGACTTTTTCTGCTTTTTCAGCCGTACAAGTACTGATTATTCAATTGTCTCCTCAGATAAAGCACAATAATAAGTGTGTTCCATTGTCTAATTTTCCCTTTAATAAATTCTCTTTTGTGTTCCAGGGTGAGAGAACATTGTTAAATCGGTGTAAATTACAATTCATTCAATTCCAATTCATCTTCTTGTACGGTGTCAAGTCATCTTTATTTTTGTAGCTTTTTATACAATAGAGATTATTTCAAAGCAACTTAACAGTATTAAACAGGAAAGTAACAGTCAGTTATGCAAAATACAAAATGAGGCAAATACATGTTCTGCTGTAAAGTAAGCTCTAACAAGACAATAGTGTCATTATTCAACCCCAGCCAGTTCAGTGTTGGTTTAGATCAGTTCATTAACTGTGTAAAGTTCAAATAAGTTTAATTCAGGGAATCGCAGCTCAATTGTATACAGTTGTGTCATTATTTAACTCAGACTATTCATTATTCAGTTCGATTCCATAACAGATGTTGCAAAAATTTTTGATGTTGCAAAAATTGTCAGTTGTGAACAAAATTGAGCCATAAAGGAGCTCTACAGTAGACAATGCTGTCAGTATTCAGCTCAATTCAGTTTAAGTTTTGCTCTCATTCAGTAGTGCCAGTGCAGTAAATCGGTAATATTACTGAATATTAAATAAATATTAAAGTCTAACTAAGCAAGCCAAAAGAAACAGTCACAAGGAATCCAAATTTCATCCAGTGATAGAAACGGAGAAAAAAAAACCTTGGGAGAAACTAGGCTCAGTCGAGGATCACTTCTCCTCTGGCCAATTCAGTTCATATTCTACATTCTACAATTCTACATTTTTCACTACCCTGGTTTTGTAACATGGCTTTTGCAATGACTGCATCAAAAGTTTGATTCACAGGATTATATCCTAAATCCTCTGGAAGTCATTTTGGATAAAACCTTTAGGCAAATGCATAATTGTAAATAGCATCTCACATCACACCTGATTAGTTACTGCAGATATGCCCAGAATGATTGATTAGCTCGATGTGGTTTTGTACAATAAATCCAATTTGTCAAACAGTTGCAGGCAGAGCGGAGATAAACTAGAGTAAATATGTACCGTCAGATTTTATTTGTATAGGATGAATGAGGTTATTTCCCCATTCGAAAAGCAACATACAACCACTTTTACAGCAACCTTCAGTGGGACGGTCAGCGTGATAAATCACCTCTTTCAGTCCTAACTGTTTAATTCTCAGGGAGAGTGTGATGGCTTGTGCTGTGCTTTACTGCACCAGCTTGAATCACCCGCACACTTTGTCAATTTGACGACGTGTCTCCTTCATTCAAATCTGCACACGTGTCCATACATGCTGCACATGTTTGGACTAAAGCGAACACAAACACAAAAACACAACTCCCGGCTGGCTAAAGCCATCTCCTGCTCCAGACAATAGCCTGTGAAGATGGAGAAGCACTCCAGCAAGTCTTTATTGGCTATAATGGCAGCGTCTGGCAGTGATTTTGTCGCTGTCAGACACAGATGATCAGCAGAACTGTGCTTTGAGGAATTTGGAGAGGAGCCTGTCGTTTAAGGAAAGAAACAAAACTGGCTCAAAGACAGAAGCCTGAGAGAATAATTTGCAGAGAAACACTCTGGTTCTCTTAAGAGATCGCGAAGTGCTTTGTTGGTTTTGTCATGAGTTGTTTGTGTGAATTGCAGGTGGGTGTTTGTGTTAACAGATTGACTGAAGGACCTTCTCAAGCTGCACGCATAAACAGCTTAAAACATCAGTTATTAGATGCACTTGCCATAATGCTGTGTGTGCGTGTGCTTGGCTTGTTTATCAAGGTGTTTGACCCTTAATGGTCCCTCAGTGAAAAGGTGTTTTAGTATCTTGTTATCCTGATAGAATCCAATTAGTAGAATAATACATCCTCAAACTAGGAAAGTGTTAGAAATAAGCCTTTTACTAAGAATACCAAAGGCTTTGGGGTTCTTTTCTTTGTCATATCAATATTTCTATCATATTATATTTGAGCCAGTTTATCCTATTAGATATAGTTTTCTGCATTAATTAAGCGATACACTTCTCCCAAAGAGAAAGGAAAACTTGAAATCGCATCATATGACCCCTTTAAAATGATTTCTAAAGGATCATGTGACTTTGAAGACTGGAGTAATGACTGATGAATATTCACCTTTGTCATTGCAGGAATAAATTATAATTACATACATTATTTTAAGTAGTAATAATATTTCACAAATTCAAACTTTTTACTGTATTTTTAATCAAATAAATGCATCCTTGTTGAGCATAAGATGCATCTTTCAAAAACAAACAAATCTTATAAACCTTAAATTGATATTGCAATGTAAGCATCATAACAATTTATGCAAATACATATATTTATAACTAGGGGTGGAACGGTTCAACTTACTCACGGTTCGGTTTGTATCACGGTTTTAGAGTCA
>NW_015670386.1:732025-756316 GCF_001515625.1 Sinocyclocheilus rhinocerous | reverse complement strand
CATTTTGACAATTTTTGTGTGAATTTGTCCATTTAAACACAATACTTCAGAGAGAGCTTAATATTTGCGCGTGTTCTGAGCAGCGGGTTTGCGCTCTTCAGATGAGCGCACGCACAAATCTTCTCGCGTCCTCTGGCTCTTAAATGTTTAAACTGGCAAGGCTTAATAAATGAGTTTAGATTAAACACAGATATCAACGTGTGCTGTTCAGGTCTCACCTGTGCGCGCGCACTATCAGCACCCAGATGATGACGGAATAAATGACTGCTCATATTCCAGCATACGGCATTTGCATTGAACAAGAGTGAATGATTTGTCCACTTTTTTCTTTCATCGCTGTTGTTGTAATGTATTGGGAAGCCAGAATGCGCATCCATAAACAGAAACATACATTAGCCGAACCCTGTTTGTTTTACGGGTTATTTATATAACCGTCCAGTTCGATTTTTTTCCGCAAACCGTTCCACCCCTATTTATAACTATATTTATGTTTTTATAGGTCAGGCTTAAAATGCAAATCTCAATTTCTTATAATATGAAACAGGGGATCCCTGCTTCGTCTCCATCCCGATTAAGGTGTTTGAAGACCCCCTAATATACTTAATAGTGAATATCACTTCATGTTATTGTTGTAAAGTGCTCAAAGAGCAAATATTTGTACTTGGTTTCATGGTTCTAACCTTTAAAGAGAGTTCTGAGATGATGTGGGCCGGAGCATTAAATTAGCCCTGGCAGGCACAGCCTTCATGGGTAAGCTAATCTGACAGCAGTGATCTCCTCCACATATCCCATATCATAATCAACTTTTATGCCTTTTCATGCCTGTTGGAGATAGATCAATATTAGAACTTCATGCCCCGATGACACACTAATGCTGTAATGCGGGGTGACAGTGGTTTAGATGGCACACAAACACTCATTTCCTAACAGTCTTTATTATTGTTGGGTGATTGAGCCATTGACCTCTGATGAAGTGGGTGACGCCAGAGCATTTAGAGTAGTCCACTTCCCCTCAGCACGTGAGACTTGACTGATGTCATATGCACACACGCGTACAGATGCAAGAACTGGAGCATCAGGGCCAATTAATCAGCCATCAAGGGGACATTAATAACATTTCAGTCTTTCTCCCGCTGTCCCTTGTTCTATCTCATTTGCTTTTGATGTCACCCCCGCCACAGCGCTGACTTTGATCTGGTTATCCATCAGCTTAATATGCTGCGTACAGACGTGATGCTGATGTTTTGATGCTCTAAATTCAAAGCAAGTCCTGATGAAACAGGTTTTTAGAGGGATTTTGTTTGGATTAACTAAATAATCATAGTTAACTTCTCACCTTCATATGGAACACAAAAGGAGAAATTCAGCAGAATGTTCATGCTACTCTATTTTTATATACTATAGATATATAGATAGATAGATAGATAGATAGATAGATAGAAAGTATATAAAAAAAGAGTACCATGAACATTCTGCTAAATTTCTCTTTTTCTGTTCCATTCGGCAAAGGAAAAGTGCTCACTAACACAGATTTAGACAGATTTGTGAACAATATTTGAGAGAAATAGGCCTTTTGTGTACATAGAAAAAGTCTTAGATCTTTGAGTTCAGCTCATGAAAAATGGGGGCAAAAACAAAAGTGTTGCGTTTATAATTTTGTTCAGTATATATATATATATATATATATATATTGCGACCACGGGCTGTCAAGCTCTGAAAAGAACTAAAAGCACCATAAAGGTACTCTAAAAGTAGCTTTATAAAACATTTGTGCACTATTCTAAATCTTTTGGAGTCATACAATAAATAGCATTATGTGATGAATACTTTATGAATTTACTTTACTGAAGACCCATATTTAAGTCAATAATTTCTCATAATGATCTCTTCCACCAAAGCTCTCAAATCTCAATCACGTTTGTTTGTTAAAATATGGCATTTCCAGATGTTGCACCAGGTTTGACATCAGTGATGCAGAACATTATTGTTTTTTCTGTCAGTTTACAGTATGGAAAAGAGCTGCATGAACATCCTTCAAGAAGTTCACTTTGGCATACAAACATGGAAATAATATACTTTATACTTGAGCCAACTGAATGTAATGTTTTTGGACACTTAATTACTGGGATATACAATGAAAAATTTTTTTATCATAGTTTAAATTGTAATTAAATATAGTTAATTTAACTTTTAGGTATCTTTATATGCAATTTTATAATTCTGTTACTTGATGTTACTCACCACATCAGAATAAGTGCACAGTATTTTTTAAAATCATGCCAAAATATTATTAAAACAATGATCTAAAATGTACTTTAAAACTTTTAAGGTTGTTAGGAAACAGTGTCATGGAAGTGCACTCTGGATATACTTGAACGGCTTTTTTATTTCATTAATAATGTTAATGTTAATGTTTTTCACAAGGATTAGAACGACATAAGGGGAAGTGAACAATGGCAATTTTAATTTCTAGCTGAACTATCCCTTTAAGACATTTGAACTATGTATTTGTATCAATTTGTAGGATGCCAAGTTTGTAGAGGAGAGGAGGAAACAGCTGCAGTCATACCTGCGTATGGTGATGAATAAACTGATCCAGACACTGCCTGAATTCACTGCCCAGCCCACAAAGGAGACTTTACTGCAGTTACTGCCTTTCTGCCAGTGAGTACATACACAACACTGACACAGTAATTCACATGCAATAATCATCAACTGTATGTAATTCAGCTCCATGAACTCTATATGACACTGTATTTTAGTGCCTCAATGGATGATACATGCCATTTTGAGTTGCCACTCAAGTAAGCCAATGCAATCAAACTTTCAAATGCCACAAATGCATGCTGAATAAAGAAATGACACAAGGGAAATTCACCAAGAATGAATTGCACCTACTTAGAGTGCCACATTCACACTTCGCCATTTGTGCTACACATAATTCACTAAAGGAATTAAGCAAATAAGGCTGTTATAAGTTTGTATTGAATACACTTTGCATGCTAAAATTCACAATTTCTCAACACAATTGTCCACAACAACATTTGAAGGCCAGACATTCTTTGTTTCTGTAAACAAATGTAAGAATTTTAAGAGCTGAATGTTTTTCAGGGTTCCCACTATTTTTAAACAGTGAATTTGTAGCACTTTTCCACTTGTTTGTGAGTTGCTAGATAAGGGTAAAGGATTTTTAAATCTATATTTTTTACTCAATTTATACCCAGTAAAATATTTTAGCGCTTGGCATGGTTTGAAAAAATGCCCAGGGAGTTTTATTTTATTGATTTAGATTTATTTTTCAGGTCTAAAAATTGCACTTAAAATTAGGCTACCTCGTAAATACACAGCAACCTTGGTTTTTCAAAGACAAAAAAGTTGTTGGGAGGAAGTGTTAAAGTAAGAAATATCTTGAGTTTTACTTGTTTTAGCTTATTTTAATGCTTCTTGCCCTGTCATAGGTAATCATCTTGTGCCCTCCTTGTTGAGAACCACTGCTTGTAGTAGGACTATAACAGTATCACTCCACAATTACGATCGGCTTTTTAAAATGCAGAAAGTCTGCTCGACTGCACGCTGTCTGGATATATGCCCCATTATAATGCTGTTCTCCATTATTTGATCATCATTTGATGAATTACTACTGCCATGATGAGTAGAAAATGTACACAAACTTCACTTTTTAATAAACCCTATTTATCGCCTGCCTTCCATGGGCGGTAATAGCACAACGTTAATTACGGCAAGCAAATAGCGCTCACTTTTACAAACTTTCTAAAGCCTTATTTACATAGACAGGTGTGTTTGTGCTGAAAAGAATGACAGTGACTTCATTTAAATACCCAAGGCACTTTTTCAGCACCTGGTTAAGATAGATTACGACGGTGAGTGAATATGGCACAGGTTTCTTTGCTGAAATCCCACTCTGTGCATTTTACACAAAATAAATGCTTCACCAATCATCTCACAGCTGTCCTTTTACAGGAAATTTGATTTGCTTACAGGACCGCTCACATCCTGCATTTTACTGGCCAATTGTCTGTTCTGATTGGCTCATTGATTTATCAGGTCAGACTTCCTTTCACACGCTGCATCTCATTAGTTTATTGTTAGCACTGGGTCTGGCAGCGTGATGCGATTTCAAACGGGAAATTAATTTAAAAAAAAAACTATTTTACCCTCACATCAAATCTGATTTAATTAAAAGAGACCCTTGGCACATTGTGAGACGATAATGGCTCTTTGCTTGGCATGACTGGAGATAATTTGAGTGCTAAGGACAGATGAGTCCAGCTGCTTTTTAGCTGGGCAGAGATCTGAATGTGATGTATGATTAGGCAGTGATGTTTCGCGAATATATCACAAAAGCACTCGTTCTAGGGCTCCCATAGTCCTTGATTCCATTCTGTATGTGGGTTGGATTTTCTTAGTGTAGATACAGTTCAACGTTCATCAGTTGAGTGCTTGTGTTTCTGAATGTGCCGTCTAGGAACTGTGTTTATTCTCTCTAAATTAGCCAGTGTGATTTATGTGATTAACAGTTCTGTTCTTGTGCTCTGAAAGATGCTCTCAGACCTGGAGTAGCTGCTCACAGTCACATTAAACACATTGGTGATTACATATCCATTCCATGCCAATAAAGCCGCCTTCTGGCACACAGACAGAGTGGAAAGCTGTCACACAGAGGTTATAGTGAGCTCACTTTGCCAACGAGGGAATCCTTTCATGTTAAAACCGCTCTTGTGTGCCCATTCCTATAGCATCTCCTCCTGACTGTCACTGTCAGTTTTGAGTGGGAATGACGTAGGTCTTTAAAAAGACATTCTTGTGAGAAGGTTTCAGTGGAACAAAAAGCGTTTTCAGACTTTGAGAGACTTCAGCTTTGAAATGGAAGACACTTGAGGTCTATACATCTTTACGGTGCAGGGCTGCTTCAAAGAGCTTCCAGCAAAGGTGGTCTCACCTAGAGTTGTCGTTTTGATGGAGCTTCACTGGCAGTCTTGACTCACTTGGTGCTCTAGGCAAGATTAGACGTGACCAAAGACAAAAACACTTTTTAGCAACTTGAAGTAAGTGTGAGACTTAGTCTACTTGTGCATTTTCGTTTAGGATGGAGGTACATTCAGGTTAGTGTGTGTGTGTGTGTGTGTGTGTGTGTGTGTTGTGTGTGTGGATAGATAGATAGATAGATAGATAGATAGATAGATAGATAGATAGATAGATAGATAGATAGATAGATAGATAGATAGATAGATAGATAGATAGATAGATAGATAGATAGATAGATAGATAGATAGATCTAGTTCTATCTAAAGTTCAAAAGACTTTGAGTGAATTGAGTGAATGAAATGTAATATTTAATCGAATTAAAAGTACTTAATTGTTGGAATTGCATGCAATCAGTTTACATAATATATGTGTGTGTGTGCTGTGTATATGTATTATGTATATATAAATACTCAAACGTACAGTATATATTTAGAAAATATTGACATGTATTTACATGTATATATTTATATTCATATAATTGATATTATATATAAATATATTTAATATATAAACATATTTTTCTTAAATATATACATGCATGTGTGTGTATTTATATAAACATAACAAATATACACAGTACACACACATATATATTGTGTAAACAAAAACTTGGATGCGATTAATCACGATTAATCATTTGACAGCACTAATATACTGTATATATAATATGTATACATGCATATACATAAACATATAATATTTTTAGATAGGTTATTATTTTATTGTTTTGTATTGTTTAAAATCCACTTGGCCCAAAAATCAAAGGGAACAGGTTGATTGGGCATGATGCTTCTAGTCTCACCCAGGGACTATTGACTATCCCAGTGTTTTTCCAATTGAGAGGGGAAACATCCAGTAAGGCTCGATTCGGTTTCAATGTGGTTGAGCCATTTCAAAATTTGCTTCATAGATATTACCGCCTAAATCCACAACAAGAAGCCTCTCCAACAGAGGTGCAGGGGATAGACAGATAAGGAGGGCTTGTTCCACGGCTAAATGAAGAGCTGAATCTCTGTTCTTAGAGGTTATGTAACATAAGGACGCTCTTTCAGCGGCTGCTGTTTAGACTGCAGATCAGCCTCCTGCCGCATGGACCCATTCAATAGTATCTGCTTGAGTGTGTGTGTGTGTGTGTGTTGCTTTGTGAAGAGCTGAGGATGGATAGAAGGAGAGATGGATAGATTTACTGGTGGGGGGCATCGCAGCACCCCACTTACCTGCTTCCAGCTTCTTCCCTGCTGCTCCAGCCTGATTGAAAGCGGCTCAACACTTCATTCTTCCTTTTTTTTTATTTTTTTATAGCTGTCTCCCTCGCTCTTTCCCCTTGCCCAGCTCTCCTCTTTTCTCTCTCAGCTCTATGCCGATCTGACAGCAGCAATACAGCAGAGGAGAAGCCGATCATGGTATGTTGTGTGTTGCGTAACCCCACTTCTGGCTTACTGTTCAAATTTCATTTCCTTTGAAACCTCTTGAATGTTATTAGTTCTATGTAATCAGTACAGCTAGATTAGCCTGCTCTCAGACCAATGGCTTCATAAGTGGCTGTTCCGTCATACCCTCACAAAAGTGCTTTGAAACTGATGTTTTTGGTCCTTTTTGAGAACAGAGAAGGAAATTCATGGTTTCCTCTCCACTTGAAGATTATCCAGTTGCAGAAAAAAGTATGTGAACCATAGATTTCTGCGTAAATTGGTCATAAAATTTGATGCCTTGTGGGACAGGAAAAATATGACTGTATCCAATCGAATTCACACAGTGATATTGTGTTTTATGCTTGTGTAAGGAGAGTGTCGGACATTTTAGAAGTATGGAACCACAGCACAGAGCAAGTAACTTTTTTTAAAATCTGATGCACATTCATTTTCAGGGGGAAAAAAAAAAACTGTGCATTTTTTGTGGATTTATAAAATTTGAATTTTATTTGATTACACATTTATGATTATTAAATTAGATATTTTTTTATTTTATACTCATTTTTTATGCTCTGTTAGCTCTGACTCTTGTTGACTCCAATTAAGTTAGTCATTAACTTGTTCCATTTTGACATGAAAACTTATGTTTAAGCAGACTGTGGTGTTTGTTGTTGTGATTTGGTTGAAGATCAAAAGTCATTTTAGCAGAAATCCATTGCAAATCCACACACTTTCAGTTCGACAAAACCATATACAGTATTTGCTCTTCTCTGTGGTTCTATACTCCTAAAATGTCTGGCACTCACTTTACACACGCAAATAAAGCACACACCATCACTGTGAATTCGATTGGATGCAGTTGCACCCTTTCCATACCATATGCAGCAAGTTTATGATGCCTTGGCTATGTATTTTAGCCACAATCACACAAAAACCATGACGCTCAGTGCAGCGCTGATACAGGCACACAGCTCTCAGACACACACACACACACCACTTCTCTGTCACTCATCAGTGGCAGTCTCACGACATTGCAACTGCCCTCCATCCCACCTGACACCTCCAATTGTAACCCAATGTTGATTTTTTTTTTCTTACCAAGCACCTTCCTGCTTTTCTGACTGCTTTAAGTTCCCCTGCTCACCACCGGCACCATAAATATAAGACAAATTGAAATAAGATGATATAGAATAAAAGAGAAAATGTCGCCTTATCTATAAAGTGTTACAGTTATGATGTTATTTTGTAGGCCAGCCCAGAAGTTGGCATCACCCTCGTTCCCCTAAACAAATAAACAGATTTTTCCAGTTGACTTTTGGGTTGTTGCAGAAAATAAGCTGTGTGACCAACAAAAGTTTACAACTCTCACACGTTTTGTACATAATGATCCTCACAAATGAACACAACTTTTATGAATTTTGAAGCTTAAATACAATCGGCAGAAGAAAAAATCTAAACATAGGCTATAAATGAACTACAACACTCTTTCAGTCTTTATTTTAAAAACATGTAAACACAATGAGGCTATAAAAGCGGGCTAAATGAGTAGATGAGTTTACCTGTGTGGCGTTATGATGTTTAATGTCCAACAACCGTTAAAAACAACCTTTTTTTCAATACAATTAAAAGCTTTAAAAAACAATTTTTGCTGATTTCATGTTGTAGAATAAATCATGAAAATATCTTGAGCTTTTGTTAACAATATTTCAGGCATTTAACCAAAAACTCAAAGAATTGAGAAACCCATTGACTTCAGAACGATGGAACCAGAAGGGATAAAATGCTAACTTGTTTACTGGTTTTGGCAGACAAAAATATGACATCCCTGAATTTAGTAATATATTCAGTATATTATTCAGTAATATACAGTGGCAATTTTTTTTTTATGATTTATTTTTGGCAGTTTTTTTGCCTTTGACTGACAGAAGCGAAGTGGGATAGACAACATGGGCTCATTGGAAATACGTGCCTCTGCCTACGTTTCTGCCAAACTCAAAAATCGAACCTATACACACGAATCGCTGCAGTTTCCAGTTGAAAGGAACACTAGAGGCAGTAAACTTTTATTCCTTTTCACACAAAATATGATTTGTTTGTCCACAGTTTTGATTAATAATGCCTAATTTTCACATAATTACTTGAGGAATATTATGTTATGAATTCAAAACAATTTTAACATGCGAGATTTGAAAACTGATATTTTTTTTTACATTTTTGTCACATATACAGCTTCATATGCATGAGTTTTCTAATTCAGTAGGTTTGCTTGGTAGCTCACACGATACAGCGTTGCACTTGAGTGAAGAAGAGCTCCGGTACGAACCGTGTGAAACTAGAGTTCAACAAAACAGCTCAAATCCGCGTAAGGAAGTTAAAATAGCATGGCTGCATCAACAAATCAACCCCGCGGTTGTTTTTTTTTTTAGCACTTTTGCATTTGTTAACACTATTGGGTAGGTTTAGGCTTGGGTTTGGTGTAGAGGATATTTCTAACACGATAGAGCATTAACTTTTAGCGACACTCGTCGGATATTTGAATTATGAACCACCGCAATACACACCTGAAGCGACGTAATAAAGAACACAGCAATACGTGCTTATATCAACAAAAACGTGTCAGGGTCACAAATTGAACCAGCATTTTAGCGCCACTCACTGGATGTTTCACTTTGAAACCACCGTGACACATGGAGTAAGGTACGTAATAATGGTGTTGCAGAAATGTATTTAGAGGCACGTATTTTGAATGAGCCTGGGTTGGGGATAGTGATGGGGGCGGGATCGGGAAAGGCCCTCGAGTCGGGATTCGAACTCGGGGCGCCCATAGCACAACGGCGCTGTATGTCGGCACGCTGCCCACAAGGCTTTATTTCTACTCTTCTATTTAGTTGTGTATTTCATTGTATTGTTTTATCTTTAGTTCTTTTTAGTTAATCATTTATCTTATTTTATAGCACACAGAGGCATATAGCACAGTTTGTGCAGTACATTGTTACATTATTTGCATTGTTTATTTACATTTATGTGTAGTTTGGGAGCAGGCACCATGTGAGCCAGGACCGCCACTGGCTCCTAGACTCCTCCAGCTCATGAGTAACATAGTTGTCATGATATCCAGGCTGGAGTTGACTCTGTACGGTGAGCCGCAGCTGTGTATGTATAGCGTCTAACCCTCAACTGCAGCTGATGTCTATACAGCCCTCCCTCAGGACTCACACACTGTCTCTGACACACACACTCAGCCTCGAGGGCTTTCCGCTCGGTGCTCAACTCACAGCCATCTTTCAATTTCAGTTTGTTAGCCTTGAGTTACAGGTGATGTTAGTGTGCGGCCCGTGAGGATGTAAAAAAAGAACGTTATTGCGAAGAGCTTGTTTCATTGTTTATTTACCTACAGCGGGGACTCTGACACGAAGGAGCATTTAGTTATTGTAAATGCACATGGAACATGGTTTCCTGCTCCGTTTAAGCATTTAGGTGCCTGGTGGGAGCTATCTGTTTTCTGAAGGTATTACAACACAAATGAACACCTGTGCATGGTTGAGTCAGGCAGGAGAAGAAAGAGCAAAGCGCCCAGGGGGTTTACCGATGTTTGCGTTTGTTCTCTAACAGGGACAGCCCGACGGCTAATGAGAGTGGAGCCAAAACTGCCCGATCCAAAGCCTCCAGCCGCTTCCCCAGACTAGGCCGCAACTCGGGCCGCGAAGCCCGGAACCCTGAACCCCAGAGCGGTGACCTTTAACCTCTGAGCGCAATCCTCAGAACTCATCAGTATGGATGTACCGAGCCAAGGGCCTTCTCTTCTATTATGGATGTACATACTGACACCGCTGGAGACTAGCTGGGTTTAGAAACGACGAACAAAATCTGCACGAAAATGCGGATTAGTGGCAGAACTTTTTCAGCTACTATTGTGCCTAGTGATTTATAACAGATGTTGTTTTTGGGAAAAGCCAGGATGTCATTTTGACTAACAGCAGTGACATGAAGCTTTTATGAGACTGCGATGAGAATTGTGCGATTGTGTGGAAATAATTTGCACATCATCATATTATTTGACTGCGACACATGGGACTCAATTTTATTTTTCTATTTGTATACATTTTGTTACCATGCTCTGCTATGTATGAGGCACAAAGTTAGATGTAATCGTATTATGACTGCACTTATAATACATATACAAAATAATCACTTTCCACCTTCCTGTTCACAGTAAATCCAAAAAAACGATTTCAGATTTTAGATGAAAGTCTGGTCAGAATGTAAGTGTTAGTCGAGTCTGGGCTCTCGTGCTCCAGAGCCCTTGTCGTCTGTCCCTGAAAACCTTTCATTGGAAATTTCCCGGGCTGCCATTATCCTGTATGACCTCGAGAGTACTGTTACACAGAAAGATGGGGCGTATCGTATTGTGTGGACTGAATAGAAGAGAATTTTGTAGCAGGGGAACCTCCACTGAATGAATGAGTGAGAGATAATTTTGCCCTATTTTAACTACAAGCACAATGATGATTGGGATTCATTACTAATAAATAGTATTTATGGTTTTAACATGTTATAATGTATATGGAGATCATAGAGCGGAACCATTATGTGTTTAAATAAATAAATAGTCCTCTATCAAATTGAATGTGATGTATAATTGCCATCAGATTCTGTTCAGCTGTGTGCTTTGCGTATGTGTCTGTTTGCAACCTTTTGTACTAGTAAGCAACTGTATATGATGGTTTTTCTTAAACAGAATATCTTTCTGTCCCAAATGTGACAGGAAGCAGCTGTTTTGCAGCCTTACGAGTACATGAGCTTAATGAATACATGAATAAATACAAGTACCAACACACAATCTGTTTTGTGTCAGATTTGTAAGGTAACTGGAGATTAGTACAATGACACAAGACTGCTTTTGCTCCATTTTGAGTAAAGAAAGTGTTTTAAAGGCTCAAAGTATTCAAAAAAATCTATATAAAAATGGTCAACAATGGCAGATTTTGAGCTTGTGAGCTGTGTTGCCATGGTAACTTGAAACAAACACCTCCAGGTCACTAAGAAATTAATGGGTTGTCTCTAATTGTTGGTCCCTTTCTGTCACCTTGAGTGATACAAAGTGTCTGTCAAATGTGGTTTTTATTACAACAAATTAAAAATGGTCTTTGCAAGGCAGGAAAAGAATAGTAGGGGATAGTTCACTCGAAAATGAAAATCATCATAATTTTCTCATCTGCAAGTTGTTATAAACCTGTATGAGTTTCTTTCTTCTGCTGAACACAAAAGAAGATATTTTGACGAATGTATGTAACCAAAACATTTCTGGTAGCCATTGACTTCCATAGTATTTTTTCCATAATATGGAAGTCAGTGGCTACCGTCAACTATTTGTTTCCCAGCATTCTTCAAAATATATTCTTTTGTAGAAAAAAAAACCATGCAGGTTTGTAACAACTTGAGGGTGAGTAAATGATGACAGAATGTTAAATTTTGGGGTGAACTATCCCTTTAAAATTTTAAGTGCGTTTTAAGGCTTTGGTTCTGTGTAAATAAAATGCTGCATCGTAGGTTTGCTGTCATCATGCTAGAAAGAAGTGTCCAATCACAATTCAATATGCAAACAGAACAGTGTATTCATATTGTGAACATTTTATCAATGCAAGTAAACTTTAATCTTAAATTCTTTAAAATGTAAAAAGTTTGCAATAACAAAAAATAATATAAGTTTAACACTTTGAGTTTAAGGGATAGTTCACCCAAAAAGGAACATTTACTGAAAGTGTATTCACCCTTAGGCCATCCAAGATGTAGGTTTGTTTCTTCATTAGAACAGATTTAGAAATTTAGCATGCAGTGAATGGGTGCCGTCAAAATGAGAGTTCAAACAGCTGATGAAAGCATCACAATAATCCACAAGTAATCCTGTCAGAACCAAACCAGAATTTTTGAGGAATATCAAAGTTAAATAGTCATATAATACAACAGTATAATATAATATAACAGTAATATTAGGGACATCTGGGCTAGTCATTATACTGTTTACAGTAAATGATTTGGCTACACAAAAATTAATAAACAAATCAACCGTTTTCACACCTTGACCAATAGTGGGGTATGTTGTCAACACTATATGGAAAATCAAAACCTATATGGAAAATTTAAGACAGTCTTGAAATCAGCATTCAAAAAAAATGTTTTAGAGAACACAAGCATTTGACTACCAACATATAAAACTATTTTAGAGAACACAGGCATTTGACTCGAAACCTTATAACTACTGAGATGCAGTTTTTGTGTCAACTAGCACCGGTGTCCCTTGCTGGCAGTCAGAAGTAGATCACTGCTCGTCGCAGCACAAAGAGTGTATTCACAGCTGAGTGAATACAGGCCAGACAATCTGTGCACTTCCACTTGGATGACCATTTAGATAATGTTACTTGTGCTTCTGGTTATAGCTTGGCAGCATTTAAAACCCCAAAACACAGGTAATTTATTTCACTATATAGGAGGCACTGTAAAAGTCCTTGTCAAATCTGCATTACAAAGATGTAGTCATTTTGTGAGCTAAACATTAAAGTACTTACCTTTGGCACTCTGCGTATTTATGTTACGTTTAAATAAGCGGTTTTATTCATGTGATACATTTCTAACATTTATTGTTCAGCTGAGTATGATTTCCATGAATTTCTCTGCAGAACGCAGTGACCTTAGTTAAGTCGAGGCTATTGTATAAACAGTCCTGAGTATTTTAGTGGGAATTCAAATACAGCAGCCATTTATTCTTCTCTTTCCCTCTTTTCTTTTTATATAATTGATTTGCATCTCAAGACTCTGGTATTTCGAACTACGGAAATATCTTAAGAAACTGATGTTTAAAAAAATGATCGATTTTTTTTATTTTTCTTCATTCAAAAACCTCTGTTTTCTTAAGCGTTACATTTATTTTTTGTCTACGCAGTCAGAATATTCATAAGTGTACTTTAACTTTCAACCTGAATGACCTTTAAGATCTACAAATTACTGACAGATATTTGTTAACAACGGTTCTTTTAATGAGACTATGAAATATGCAATCGTGATGATAAACTATTTCACTTAAATTGTACTGTAAATGAAAATGATGACAAAATAATTCCACAAGATATTAACAGTGCAATAATAAAGTTTTTTGAAGAACAATCTAGAAAGAATCTGATTATTGTATATAATCCAGTTATAGCCAATAACGTCAACTGACAAATTGTATGCGCAAATAAACTTGCTCATCAAAATATGCAATACGCTTTTTCATAACAATGCACAAAAAAATGGACTGTAAATAACTGACAAAAATAATTGACAATATATTATGAAAATAGAGTAATTATTGCAACATTATTTTAGGAGATGAAATGTTCACAACACAGTTAATACTGTATAAGATGGTTGAATTATTAATTGTGCATGTTCTGTCAACTAAAATTTTTGAATCACATATGTAAAATTAGATGCCATATTATTCTGAGTAAAACTGACTAAAGACAAATATGTCAAAAGATAAATATAAACCAAAATAATATAAAAAATGAACTCTGGATCCACCCACTATGGACACATAAGCATAACAGTCGATAAAACAGTAGGAACCATGCTGTTAATCGCCAGCCAGCCGCAAAATTCACACCCAATTCCAAATCGAATGCTTAATGAGCAGAAGCAGCCGACTGGTTTTAAATACAACATGTGCCGCTTCCATAAACAGTTGGAGCTGGAAGACAAGCCAGATTTAGATGGTAATTCAGCTTTGCTTGGGGATCATCTGTTGCTGTTGGCTCCGTTTGCTTTGATGGAAAAGCTGGGAGGAGATGTCATATCTGGCCCATCTGGGAGCGAGGTAAGAGAGAAGGGCCTTGCGTATAAGAAAACATGGCACAGTGTCATTTTATCTGAGGAACACAAACAACATCAGTCACCCAACATCCCAATCGAGTTCCTTTCCAACAAGCCTATCAAGATTTCGAAAGGAAACTGGAGGTAGCAGCACGAGAAGATTGGCCCCATTAGAAACACTCTATTTATATGCTGTTTTGCATGGAGGCTTTGTGTTTATTGCAAATGTAATTATGATTCAATTATTGTGATTATGCTAATCTAGGGTGTACAAGTCTTAGCGAGACAACCGACACTCAACAACAAAGAACAGGTACTTAGAGAAAGAAAAGCAAGCGTACTGTGTCTACTACATGAAGCGGATTCTCCAGCATAGATCTAGACAGTAAGTAAGCTCTAGATCTGCCTGGCTTTGCTCACGTGTATGAGAACCAAATGATATGGAGATGATTTATGGCAGCACACAGCACGTTGCTTCCATTTATTCACACATGGCGGAATGACCACACAATCTCACAATAACACCAGATTAACTTCTTCTTTAGATTAAAAGAATTCTGCTTTAGGCCCCTTTTCTATACGCCAGTCTCATATGATCTCAAATATGGAAAACCAAGACTAGTTGTCACATTGCAGAAGGATTGTATCTCAGTAACTTTAAGGTTTTGAGTCAACAGTCCAATTACTTGTTTTTTTTAATTTACGTTTGTTGTTTGCAAACATCTACCAGTACTTAAAAATAGTTTCCCAAAGAGTTTTTTTTTTTTTTTTTTACAGCGAAGAGGTTTTTACAAGTACCTTTCAGTGAACAGTTCTTAAAAATATAATTTTCTTAGTGTGAAGAACATTTAAAAAATATGAACTTTTTGTGTTTTCCAAGAACCTTTTGTGTAATAGGAAATTTTCATGGATTTTAAAGCTTCTTCATGCATGCCAATAAAGAACCCTATTTTTAAGTGTAGTTATTATTATTATTATTATTTTTTTTTGTGAATTATGTCTTATGAACTAAAATTAAAATATCATAGTTTGCTATAGGGTAACAAATGAACACAATAAAACAACACTAATATAAAGTCTCTAAAATAAAGGTTATTTTAATGGCTTCGGTGGTTCCATTAAGAACGTTTACCATCGTTGGCCAAAACAATGATTTGATATATTTGTATTCCATTTTTTCTTCTTCTTTTTTTTTCCCTGAGTAGTTTTGTGTTTCATAATTGTTTTACATTTGGCTGAAAGCCCTATAATGGGCAGTTTAATTTTGAAGTTTCCCTGCTATTAAAGCTGGTTCACACCAAGGACAGTAACAATAATGATAACAATAACTATAAAGTTTTAATAATCACTCCAGATCTATGAGAAGAGGGAAGTCCACACATACAGCTATAACAATAACGACACAGAGGAACAATATCTTTGGAATAACTTTCAAAATGATTTTTTTTTTCAGCTGATAAACTATAAAAATTTAGTTCATAATAAACAGAACATTATCATCCACTGGTGTGAACAATAATATAGTTGACGCTATAGTTTTTTGTTTAGTTATCCTTCTTGTAGTCTCGCATAGCCAGACCTTCAGACTGACGGCAGAAGACTGAGGCCGAGACTATTCTTCTTTTGTGTGAATCTGGCCTTGACAACATGGACTATAACTATAATGATAACTGTAAATATAAAGATTTAATCATAATTCTATGAGACTAGGGAAGTTTACGCCGCAATTATAATGACACAGAGGAACGGTATCACCAATTTCATTGAAATCACTTTCAGAGTGATATTTTCCTGTTGATGTACGATAGAAACATTGACAGTAAATCAGAATCCACCTGACTTTAATAGCTTGAGCATTTACTGTCTATGCATAGCGACTATCTATGTATACAGAAATTGATGTTCAAAAATAAACCTTACCTGAGAAGTAGTCACTGGAGTGAGAAGTATGACAACTTTTCCCCTTTGCCCAGATGCTTTCTTTCACACCCCACGCTTCTGGAGGTCTAGAAGTGTTTTGACAGGTACACAGTGTTATTTACTCAGTTTCTTCTCCAGAATCAAAGTGCTCCGGCCATGAAAAGACACTTTGCTGTGCACTTAGGCTATGATCTAACTTTTTTAATCATACCAAATATACAGTAGTGACTGATTGTGGAAGCTAAAACTCTCAGGAAGAAGAGAAAGTTCAACCACAACGAGTTTTCTGTGATTTTTACATTAAAAACCTAATAAAATTGCACTTACAAAGCCAGCTTACAAAACTACTTTTTAAGCAAGATTGCATTTCACTCTTTCTCAAACATATCACGTCCTAAAACATGTTACATTTTCTGTGAAATATAACCATGACAGAGAAGGTCAACCACCAACACTCCCAGAATGCTGTCTATGAACTCATCTGAGAAATGGAGGTAAACTTCATTTATCTAGCACTTCAAACACGTTGTGTCTGGTCTGATGGCAAAGGACAGATGAGCGATGATGTGCAAGTCGACAGAGGTTCACTTTTTTTTCTATTTCTATCTCCCTTCAGCCCTTGGATTGATGTTTCCTTGCTAAACGAGGCTTGCAACGCAGGGGTCCGTAGGAAGGTCTTCATGACAAAAGTTCAGAGAAATTGAAAGTTTTGCCCAACTAAGTTCTGTTCCCTCAACTCTGCAGTTATGCATTGTCACACAAACGTGTTACATTTCACACTCATTTACCGTGGTATTTCCCCTCCTTGCGCGGCGCAGGCGATTCCTCACACTTCTCTGCGCTTCGCTTTCTTTCTGCCTAAACGCGCATGAAACAAAAGTTACTTTCTTTTCACTCTCTACAGCATCGCACCATTTCTGCCTCCACTTAGCAGGAGCATGTTTTTATTGGCACTGAATACTGATCGGCGATGCCAGAGAAACCTTACAGGAACACTTTAAACTCTCTCTCTCTCTCGCACCACGTTAATAGTGAAATCAAACCCCTAATGACAAATAAGGTGGTGTAAACAATGAGGATTTAGGGTCTGGTCATGTAGGAAGTGTACAAGCATTAATGTGGTTTTTCACTGGGTCATGTTTCTGGGCCTGGGAACATTTCAGTTACATTTCTGTCTATGGACGGTCAGAAAGTTCTTGGATTTCATCAAAAATATCTTCTTAATTTGTTTCGAAGATGAACAAAGGTCTTGCGGGTTTGGAACGACATGAGGGTGAGTAATTAATGACAGCAATTAATGTCATTTTTGTGTGAATTAAATATAATTCTTTTTTTTTTTTCTCAATAATTCCATGAGCTAGATGTGCATTTCAGACGTCTTTGATATTTTTTTAAACCTATATTCAAATGAGTGAAATCTTCTGGGACTTCTTGTCCCTTGTTTTTTTTTTCTTTGTGTGCTATAACTAGCTACTCAATAGTGCAGTAGCGTTGACAGTCCTAAAACAATATTTCAGGAATCATGTCGTGTGTCCCCATCACTATTTTGAGTCAGTTCTTTTCAATGAATCAATTTGAATTCGAACAGCTCGCGCACACTCATTCGCTTACAATGGCTTTTCAACTCTCTCTCTCTCGCACCACGTTAATAGTGAAATCAAACCCCTAATGACAAATAAGGTGGTGTAAACAATGAGGATTTAGGGTCTGGTCATGTAGGAAGTGTACAAGCATTAATGTGGTTTTTCACTGGGTCATGAGTCATGACATTGTGAAAACAGATTGTACTGTACACTTAATACCTCTGATGCTCTTTGTCGCTCTCAAGGGAGGACCATCGTTGTCAGGGTGTGAAGGCCTTGATGCTGAGGTGAGTTTGTGGTTACGATCCACCCACTGGAGACCTTGTCAGTCATTAGAAATGGCCTTTACGCCAAGACCTCTCAGACTGTAACACTTTGCATTTATTTCTATAGTTGTCAATAGAAAAAAAAAGTATTTAAATATTTAAATAATATTAGAAATACTCATATTTTTGATAAATAATAATTTAAAAAAGAATACTCATTTAAAAAATTCAGTCATTAGAAATGGCCTTTACGCCAAGACCTCTCAGACTGTAACACTTTGCATTTATTTCTATAGTTGTCAATAGGAAAAAAAAGTATTTAAATATTTAAATAATATTAGAAATACTCATATTTTTGATAAATAATCATTTAAAAAAGAATACTCATTTAAAAAATAAAACAGTGCAACATGACAATGACAAGCCAACATTTTGATTTCTGTCAACAGTAGCAATATGTCAGGCTGTTAGTTTTGCCACTTTTGGAGCAGACTGTCTTCTGTGTTCTTTGTAGCAGTGTGAAGTTGTGCTAATCAGTTCAGAACAGCTGGGGCAGTAATAAGAGCTCTCACAGGCTAAATTCCCTGGCAATGGATTGTCATCAAGAAGAAACAGCCTGAAATCAAAGGGACCGTATTAATGTATAACTGCTGTAAAGGCAGGAATGGTATACTGTTATGTATTCAGGGTGTTGAAAGTGTTCTTAAAGGTGTCAGGTTTTCAATTTTATAATACTTTCTCCTAACTTAGTTTAATGCAGGAAGAGCGAGTGTTGTTGCCACAAGCAAAGATATTACTTTAACCTCAAAGCTGTTCAGGCTGAGTACATTTGACAAATGTTAATATTCAGTTGACATGACAACATTAAGAAAGTTGTAGTCATTCATCAAATGTGTTGAGATGTGAGTTTGTGCCATCTATGGTCAAGAGAAAAAGTTAATGAATTAAAACGTGTGTCTCTGGAAAATTAAGGTTAAACCACTGATGCCACATGTACTATTTTAACAATGTCCTTACTACGTTTCTGGGCCTGGGAACATTTCAGTTACATTGCTGTCTATGGACGGTCAGAAAGTTCTTGGATTTCATCAAAAATATCTTCTTAATTTGTTTCGAAGATGAACAAAGGTCTTGCGGGTTTGGAACGACATGAGGGTGAGTAATTAATGACAGCAATTAATGTCATTTTTGTGTGAATTAAATATAATTCTTTTTTTTTTTTCTCAATAATTCCATGAGCTAGATGTGCATTTCAGACGTCTTTGATATTTTT
This sequence comes from Sinocyclocheilus rhinocerous, assembly GCF_001515625.1. Classification (NCBI taxonomy): domain Eukaryota; kingdom Metazoa; phylum Chordata; class Actinopteri; order Cypriniformes; family Cyprinidae; genus Sinocyclocheilus; species Sinocyclocheilus rhinocerous. The sequence continues at coordinate 736,965 of NW_015670386.1, read as the reverse complement.
TTAAACCTATATTCAAATGAGTGAAATCTTCTGGGGCTTCTTGTCCCTTGTTTTTTTTTTCTTTGTGTGCTATAACTAGCTACTGAATAGTGCAGTAGCGTTGACAGTCCTAAAACAATATTTCAGGAATCATGTCGTGTATCCCCATCACTATTTTGAGTCAGTTCTTTTCAATGAATCAATTTGAATTCGAACAGCTTGCGCACACTCATTCGCTTACAATGGCTTTTCAAATATTAAAAACATTAACGGTATAACTTTCAGTACTTCAGAACACGGAAGTTCTTCATCACATTCAACACCCCCACATGCAGCAAGCAAACGACTTTGGACTGCAGGTAAAGACCAAACAAATATCAGTCAAAAAACAGTACAAACATTAAGTACCAAAAATACAGTGGTATTACTATGTTTTGAACAAATATATTTTGTTCGGTTGTGCTTAATATAAGAAGTATTTGTCATGTAGCTAATAATGTAGGATATTTTTAAAAATGTATTTTGATATCTACTGCCTTGTCTGTATGTTCTGATAACAATAACACATTGCTTATGCAAGCAGATGCACTTTAAATCAGGTCCTTAACTTTTATTATTATAAGTATCATGTTGCTTGTAATGTAGCAGATACTTTCTCTAAAGGGTAACTTTAATTACTCTATTTATTTTGAGATGTCTGTATGTTCTGATAACAGTAAACAGATTGATTGCCTATGCAAGCGAATGCACCTGAACATTAAGTTAAATCAGCCATGATTTATTGAAATCAAGTAAATATATGTATATTTTTATTTTAAGACCCTACAGAGCTTCTGATCTGTTCCTGTGTCTGGGGCAGCTGAGAGTTTCAAGCAGATGACAGACTGGAGTCCCTGTAAGTGCATGATCGCTTTGTCCTTGAACCCTGCGGTTGCATGATATGTCCCAGAGGCTGTGAGATCTCAGTGTAATCCTCTCTGTAGGCACACATCCTGCAAGCTGGGCATTTTATTGTTTTTGTAGTGCACATCACTTGTCTCACTGACATGCCTGCACGGTCAAAGAGCAATTACATGATAGCCCTTCAGTTCTTCCTCTTGAAGACTTCATTGTTTCTCTACAGCGCATTAATGCATCTCTTGTCAGGCACGAGGTGTTTTATAGACATTAACACTTTGATATAATAGATTTATTTGAACGAAAACAGTTTGTTTTGATAATGCATCATTTTTATGCCGTGTCATGTTAGCAGATTTTCCAAGATAAATGGCATGTCGATCTGTCTAGCATGTATGTGCATAACATACAGTCTGAACGTTGCATGCTGCTGTATGTCACCATGGAAACATCTCATGCTGTGATTTTTCTTTTGTATGAGGGCGTTTGTGAGGAATGTAAAATCAGATGAGTTTATGTGTGATTATCATCAAGTCACATATACAGAAGCAACAAAAAGAAGAAAAAAATCCATATTTCAGCAGAATAATAATTTGCAGAAAAATGCCTCCAAGCAAAGAAATAAACAACTTCATCAAAATCATCCACATTCCGTACACACTCAACAGTACCAAGAGATCCTTCATCTTTTCTTTGCCTCAAAATCTCCAAGATCAAGCCCTCGTCAACATAAAGCTTTTTTCGGATAGTTATAATAATCTTATTTGTGAATATTGATGGTTTAGTTAGATGAACTGACAGTTTTTAAAGTTTTGGTAAATTTGTTGTTTGTTTTAGTAGTCCTTTTTTCGGATAGTTATAATAATCTTATTTGTGAATATTGATGGATTAGTTAGATGAACTGACAGTTTTTAAAGTTTTGGTAAATTTGTTGTTTGTTTTAGTAGTCAGTAGTCATTTTTATGTCTATATAGTTTTTATTACATTTTATGTCTATATAGATTTTTTTATTTTTTTTTATTTCAGTTTTAGTTATTTTAATACAAGTTAAACTATAATTAAAAATGCTGCATGTCAACAAGCTATTTTTTAAATATTTTTTTTATTTAATGTTTATTTTATGTAATGAAAATGTTTGTTGTTGTTTTTTATGGTTTTAGTTTTACTTCTAGTTTTACTTCATTATAACAGCCCTTATTACCAGTGCACATTTTCTAGTCAACTACAGCTGAAGTTTACTAAGAGTTTTTTTTAGAGCACATTTGTTTAAATAGCCATACGGTGCAGCATAAGTAAAGTCATATGCCACATCTATGCATCTGCGCCATATGGATAGTCCAGATCACGCAGGTGTTAAAGATCGTCACATCTGCGTTCTTCCAGAGGTTAGACTTCATGTCTGTTCAGATTCACCCATGAGAATAATAATATCTATTTCACCCTGACTACACACACAGCCCAGCTGAGGACCTGCTATGTGAGAAAGAAACATCGGGATGTCCTGACCCAAATGTTGACCTCAGCCTTGAGGTCTTCAGGTCCTTTAGGACCTCAGTCTTTCCTCCCTCTGTTTAGACTTTGGCTCATAGACTATTATATAGACAGATGTCATGCCAAGTATATTTTGAACTACCCAAAAAGTTTTTGAAAATTTTAGGAAAGTCGTTGTCGATAGCCTTGTGGGCAGCATGCCGACATATATCGTCGTTGTGCTACAGGCGTCCCGAGTTCGAGTCCCGGCTCGTGGACCTTTCCCGATCCTGCCCCCTTCTCCCACTTCGCTTCCTGTCATTACTCAACTGTCCAATCAAAATAAAAGCAAAAACACCAAAAATAAAGAAGACATTTTCATTAATGCATCTCTTGTCAGGCACGAGGTGTTTTATAGACATTAACACTTTGATATAATAGATTTATTTGAACGAAAACAGTTTGTGCATCATTTTTATCATTTTTATGCCGTGTCATGTTAGCAGATTTTCCAAGATAAATGGCATGTCGATCTGTATGTGCATCATGTGCATAACATACAGTCTGAACGTTGCATGCTGCTGTATGTCACCATGGAAACATCTCATGCTGTGATTTTTCTTTTGTATGAGGGCGTTTGTGAGGAATGTAAAATCAGATGAGTTTCTGTGTGATTATCATCAAGTCACATATACAGAAGCAACAAAAAGAAGAAAAAAATCCATATTTCAGCAGAATAATAATTTGCAGAAAAATGCCTCCAAGCAAAGAAATAAACAACTTCATCAAAATCATCCACATTCCGTACACACTCAACAGTACCAAGAGATCCTTCATCTTTTCTTTGCCTCAAAATCTCCAAGATCAAGCCCTCGTCAACATAAAGCTTTTTTCGGATAGTTATAATAATCTTATTTGTGAATATTGATGGTTTAGTTAGATGAACTGACAGTTTTTAAAGTTTTGGTAAATTTGTTGTTTGTTTTAGTAGTCAGTAGTCAGTAGTCATTTTTATGTCTATATAGTTTTTATTACATTTTATGTCTATATAGATTTTTTTATTTTTTTTTATTTCAGTTTTAGTTATTTTAATACAAGTTAAACTATAATTAAAAATGCTGCATGTCAACAAGCTATTTTTTAAAATATTTTTTTTATTTAATGTTTATTTTATGTAATGAAAATGTTTGTTGTTGTTTTTTATGGTTTTAGTTTTACTTCTAGTTTTAGTTCATTATAACAGCCCTTATTACCAGTGCACATTTTCTAGTCAACTACAGCTGAAGTTTACTAAGAGTTTTTTTTAGAGCACATTTGTTTAAATAGCCATACGGTGCAGCATAAGTAAAGTCATATGCCACATCTATGCATCTGCGCCATATGGATAGTCCAGATCACGCAGGTGTTAAAGATCGTCACATCTGCGTTCTTCCAGAGGTTAGACTTCATGTCTGTTCAGATTCACCCATGAGAATAATAATATCTATTTCACCCTGACTACACACACAGCCCAGCTGAGGACCTGCTATGTGAGAAAGAAACATCGGGATGTCCTGACCCAAATGTTGACCTCAGCCTTGAGGTCTTCAGGTCCTTTAGGACCTCAGTCTTTCCTCCCTCTGTTTAGACTTTGGCTCATAGACTATTATATAGACAGATGTCATGCCAAGTATATTTTGAACTACCCAAAAAGTTTTTGAAAATTTTAGGAAAGTCGTTGTCGATAGCCTTGTGGGCAGCATGCCGACATATATCGTCGTTGTGCTACAGGCGTCCCGAGTTCGAGTCCCGGCTCGTGGACCTTTCCCGATCCTGCCCCCTTCTCCCACTTCGCTTCCTGTCATTACTCAACTGTCCAATCAAAATAAAAGCAAAAACACCAAAAATAAAGAAGACATTTTTAGGTAAAAACAATATTGTATAAAACGCTGAGACAAACCATTTACTTCTATAAATTTTGTCACACCATCCACAGAACAATTTGCATTAAACTGGCTTCATTTCACACACATATTTTTTTCCCCAATGATAATCTAAATTTCGAAGTATCTCTTTTCCATACAACAAAAATGTATGATCACTGACTGTCAAGTTCAGTTGCTTTGTGTATTGACCATTTTCACAGAGAGTGATGATTACACAGTAACATTGTAAACACTAGCAAAACTTCGCGCTGTGGATCGCCGGATCGTCTTTCACCGTGGACGAAGGCTGGGGTCGTCACATGTGGTTGCCACAAGCCCGCTGGTCCCTCCTTCATCGAATCCGCCGGCCACACCGGCCACGCCGTTCTCAAGCTCACCGGCCTCCTTTCACTCAGCCCGCCCGCCTCCGCTCACTCACTCCGCGTATGACGCTGTGTTTCGTTGTGAAAGCGAAACTACTTTGTTTTGTCTTCCAAAAGACACGACTAGAAATCAGTGGTTAAGTTGTATTTACAACACTGTTGCTGAACAGTTCAACCCAAATATTCAGATGTGTGCAGCACATTTTATGGAGGACTGTTTCCTGATCCTGGGAGAGTAGACTACAATGGCGGCTGTTCTGACTCAAAGACTGTAAGTACGTTTTTTATATTTAAAGAGTTTTTATAT
>NW_015670386.1:729438-731627 GCF_001515625.1 Sinocyclocheilus rhinocerous | reverse complement strand
AGCACACCTCGCTTTTCAGAACAATGAGCTTTGTAAAAATTGACGCGTTTCAGAAAGGCGGGGCATAGAGGAGAAACACTAATGTACAGTATGTGGAAAATAATGTGTTTTTTTAACCTTAAACCGCATAAACACATTTCATTACACCAAATACACAAAATAATGTTCTTTTTAGCAACATCATATGACCCCTTTAAAAAAATGTAGGCCTACATTTAAAACACTGTACTTTGGGTTGTATTTCCTTACATTACATTACAGAAAACTAGTTAACGCTGATGTGTGAGTGTTTGTAATGCAGTGGCTGAGGGATTGAGAGTAAATTTGACATCTTCTGACCAACATAATCAACCTCTTGATATATCTATATATATGTTTTTGCTCATAAAAAATCATAGAATCACTATTATGGATTTTTTTTTTCAATTGGAGCAAATGGGAACACAGAAAATATATATTTGCTGAATTTTCTGTTTGTCACTACAGATGTTTACCCAATTATGATGACTTCAGCTTTTGAAAACTATTGAAATGCGAAAAAAAAAATTTTTTTTTTATCATAGCCCTGATAGATCAGTGCAGACTTTGCAAAAGTGCACAACACAGCTGCAAGTCAACATCAAGTGTGCCATTTGAGACAGGTCCATAACATTGATCTGTTTGCGATCTTCCAAACTTTGCAACTGTCGTGCTGTACATGCGAAGATGCAAAGATATTGCATTGTGGAAAAACAGGAGAGAGAGAGAAAAAATCCCAACCTTAATTTTGCACTGAGAAGAATTCTCTTAATTTCTAGAGGGGACACTATAGTCCATTGAGTCAATTGATGCCCTGTTGAGATAAGACATTATAAAAGGGGATCACTTGAACTATGGGTGTACAACGGAAAAGTATAGTTGCACATTTGTTTGTTGTGTGTATAGAAACATAAGTTGCATGATTTTTTTAAAAATAAACTACGTAAAAGCAAATGGTCTTGGATTTGGTGGACTGACCACGCCATTTCTGCCACAGGATTTGAGACAAGTTGCATTTGCCTGAGAATCTGAGTGGGCATAAGGAAAGAGAAGGGATATGGGGAAAAAAATATTAATGTTGGCAATATGTTTTTCAGCACAAATCACTGATGGAGCCTGAGATTCACTTGTACACCATTACACTCTGCACAGACTAAATGTATGGCAGTACTTTGTTTGGCACTGTAGCTTTAAAGTGCCATTTACTCTGGAGAAAATGAGTCCAATAACATACAGTATTAAGTTGACCGTTTGGTGACCATCAGAGTTTTGTGCGTTTCACAGCTTATGCACACCATAGCAACAACTGAGATGACAACAGCAGTCACAGAAAGGTCAAAATACATTTACTGCAGTGAAACTCTTGAGCTGTTAGAGAGCTATACTGCGATTTTCCTGGGTAGTTTATGTTCAAAGCTCAGTCATGAATAAGACACTGTCAGTAAATTCAAACCATTATTTACGCAGACCGATATTTGTGCCTATTATGTCTGATAAGATCATTGCAAATAATTCTCATTTCTGTGTAAGTGCAAGCTTTGATGTTCTGCTTTCTTCAGATGGGTTTTCAGAGAGTACAGAACATTTTCACTAAGATTCTTCTGTGTTTTCAAAAAACACTTTAGCGATCATGAAATTGCTCCCTTTGGGTAGTTTCCTTTTGTGCATTATGGATGAATGTTAAAGGGGTCATATGATGCGATTTCAAGTTTTCCTTTCTCTTTGGAGTGTTACAAGCTCTTGGTGCATAAAGAAGATCTGTAAAGTTGCAAATCCAAAGAGATATTCTTTATAAAAGTTAAGAGTCAGCCACGCCTACCTAAAATGGCTCGTTCTAACACGCCCCCACATATCTACCTCACTATGTGGAAATATTAGCATAATGCCGCCCAAATGTGCACGCAAAGAAAGAAGGCGTGGTTTCAGTAACCGCAGTTAGTGTTGATGCAGCCATGTCAGGGAGACGCTGTGTGTCAGTGCGAAAGCAAAAGCACTTTATTTGGCCTTCCGAAAGCAGATGCATTTAGGAATCTTTAAGATCACTTACAACAGAACAGCAACACATTTTATGGACGACCGTTTCGTGAACCCAGGAGAGGAGGTAAGTTTTTGCGCATCGTGTGTGTGTGTGCGCGAGCGAGCACGAGAGAGAGCGAGAGAGAGAGAGAGAG
>NW_015670386.1:714352-728884 GCF_001515625.1 Sinocyclocheilus rhinocerous | reverse complement strand
CATTTCTGTCACATGCTTGAGGTATTCGGCCAATCACAACGCATTAGATATCTGGCCAATCATAGCACACCTTGCTTTTCAGACCGATGAGCTTTGTAAAAATCGACGCGTTTCAGAAAGGCGGGGCATAGAGGAGAAACACTAATGTACAGTATGTGGAAAATAATGTGTTTTTTTAACCTTAAACCGCATAAACACATTTCATTACACCAAATACACAAAATAATGTTCTTTTTAGCAACATCATATGACCCCTTTAAAAAAATGTAGGCCTACATTTAAAACACTGTACTTTGGGTTGTATTTCCTTACATTACATTACAGAAAACTAGTTAACGCTGATGTGTGAGTGTTTGTAATGCAGTGGCTGAGGGATTGAGAGTAAATTTGACATCTTCTGACCAACATAATCAACCTCTTGATATATCTATATATATGTTTTTGCTCATAAAAAATCATAGAATCACTATTATGGATTTTTTTTTTCAATTGGAGCAAATGGGAACACAGAAAATATATATTTGCTGAATTTTCTGTTTGTCACTACAGATGTTTACCCAATTATGATGACTTCAGCTTTTGAAAACTATTGAAATGCGAAAAAAAAAATTTTTTTTTTATCATAGCCCTGATAGATCAGTGCAGACTTTGCAAAAGTGCACAACACAGCTGCAAGTCAACATCAAGTGTGCCATTTGAGACAGGTCCATAACATTGATCTGTTTGCGATCTTCCAAACTTTGCAACTGTCGTGCTGTACATGCGAAGATGCAAAGATATTGCATTGTGGAAAAACAGGAGAGAGAGAGAAAAAATCCCAACCTTAATTTTGCACTGAGAAGAATTCTCTTAATTTCTAGAGGGGACACTATAGTCCATTGAGTCAATTGATGCCCTGTTGAGATAAGACATTATAAAAGGGGATCACTTGAACTATGGGTGTACAACGGAAAAGTATAGTTGCACATTTGTTTGTTGTGTGTATAGAAACATAAGTTGCATGATTTTTTTAAAAATAAACTACGTAAAAGCAAATGGTCTTGGATTTGGTGGACTGACCACGCCATTTCTGCCACAGGATTTGAGACAAGTTGCATTTGCCTGAGAATCTGAGTGGGCATAAGGAAAGAGAAGGGATATGGGGAAAAAAATATTAATGTTGGCAATATGTTTTTCAGCACAAATCACTGATGGAGCCTGAGATTCACTTGTACACCATTACACTCTGCACAGACTAAATGTATGGCAGTACTTTGTTTGGCACTGTAGCTTTAAAGTGCCATTTACTCTGGAGAAAATTTTGACTTTGCTATGACAATCTGGCGCTTCTGAATCAGCGACTGTAAGTATGTTTTGTTATTAGTTTAAGTATTTGCTATTGACTGTTCAAATGTGGAGTTTTGCGCAGCGCAGAGTAACGCGTTGTGTGTGTGTATGTGAGGGGAACAGGGTCACATCACAGGAGTGTGACCTGTCAGAAATCATAGCACGTCAGCTGTCTTAACCACGGCTTGTGTACTGCATCATCACTGTGTCTGTCACGCGACTCTGTTGCCCTTTTGGGCTTGAACTGATGGTAAAACTAACGACATTATTAACTGTCTTGATATTTACTTTGAAAGCTGAAGCTCGCGATTATGGTAAGGGGCATTACATTTCCGACGCGTGCTTGCGGTGTTCGCCCAATCACAATGCACTGGGTCAGCTGGCCAATCAGAGCAGACTGCGCTTGTCAAAGGAGGAGGCTTTGTTGAAAACGACGTGTTTGAGAGAAGCGGGGCATAGAGGACCTACAATAATGTACAGTATTTGAAAAATAATGTGTTTTTTGAACATTAAAGCATGTCAACATATTCTGTTACACCAAATACACAAAATAATGATCTTTAAAATAGCATCATATGACCCCTTTAAGAGCTCTTCTTCTCCTCATTGAATCAGATATTATTAAATATACAGTAGAACAAAAATCATAATTTTTCTTTTCAGGGTTTGTTTAACTTTAATATATGACCAACTGATGGTGATTAACATTTTAAAATTCATGACAAACTTGTTTTATTGGTGGGTGGCTGCCCAGAGTGGGCCAAGGTCACAATTTGGTGGGTTGAAAGTTTTTTTTATTGCAACAAAATTTTATTCAACAAACCACATCCATCATGATTTTCAAGTGTCTAGTTTACTGAAGCAGCACATTAGATCAGTAAATGAAACCATGTCATTCCACTCACACCTGGAACGTTCCATTTGTAGCTTGAAGTAATTATGTGTCTGAGAAATGACAGCCTTTGTATGTCCACCTAATGGAGCAGAACAGCTGACCTGGTAGGACACAGACAATAAGGGTGGAAGCACTGAGCCATTGTGTGGAATTGACCTCTGCTTTCTGAGGTTTCTTCAACTGTCTCAGGCTTCAGCACTGGCACTAATAAGAAATGTTGAAATGTTTCTTAAGTGTCAAATTAGCATATTAGAATGATTTCTGAAGCATCATGTGATACTAAATTCACCTTTGTCTGAAATGCCAGGAATACATTAAATTTTAAAATATATTAAATAAGTACACTGTCATTTCAAATAGTAATTATATTTCACAATATTATGGTATTTACTGCATTTTTGATCAAATCAATGCAGCCTTGGTAATGATAAGAGACTCCTTTCAAAAACGTACTGACCAAACTTTTTGATAGAACTCTAGTTGATCTGGCATTACTGAAATAAACAACATTTTATGAATAACTGAAAAATATCTTCTGTGCTCCTAAAGTCAGAGAGTAAATTTTTTTTTTTTTTTTTAGAATTTTAGTATTCTAAAACAGTTTAGAAAAGTTTTCCATTGTATCAGGCCTTCACTTTTCCGGGAAGCTCCAGTATGTAATTTTGGCTGTAAGTAATCATTACTGTCTACAATCAGTGTAAAATAGGATCTTTTGGGGGGGATTCTACTATCATATATCTCAACTTTTTATGTACTGCCTCTCATCTCTGTCTGTCTTTTTGTTGTTCTGAGATGGTCTATTCTCTCTCCCTGTCCTTAAAACTCTCAGCTCCCCATTTAAGCATTTGAATGCACAAACGAAGATGAGGGAACTTGTGCCTCTCGTGAAACCTGGGCTGGTTTGTGCCACACAATCCACTGAGGCATTCTCTTTTCCAACAATACACAGCACCACTTCCCATCTTACTGCCAGTACAAAAGGTGTGTCCTCACCATCTGACTGCCTCCCACTGCCTCTTTCCCCTACATTTTTACCCAGTGTATAATCCGTCAGTCTCCTTAACGCAGATACAGACGTAATCCCATCATTTCTGTTCCAATGATTTTGCACATACTGCACCCTGTTATGTAGACTTTAAAAATAATGACCCGTGAGGCGCGGCAAATGAATACATCATTTTCTTCATGGTTGAGTGATGTATTTCATGTGCCGCTCCACTTCCATATAGCACCTAGTTATGTTGAAAGTTTTATGTCTACATATGTCACTGTCAGATTGTCACAAATCCGAAAAACTATGGTGAGCAAAAAAGCACATTGTGATACAAATGAAAAAGAATTACTCCTGGCATTTCCTGCAACCACAAATAGGAAACTTAATGAAGCTCATTAAAACATGTTTTACTGCAACGCACAAAGGCCATTAGCTGTCTGTGATTTATTCATAGCACTTAAAGACTATAAATATGGAAATTACTTTTGCCTTTTTTGGGGAAAAAAAATAGGTGAAGTCAATAGGTTAACAACAAGCTTCACATAATTCATTGAAGGTCATATGTTTGACACATCAATTAAGGATAATACCAGTTGTACATCATTCCTGAATTCCTTGACATAATTTTTGAACAAAGTTGCTCTCTATTTTTTTTTCTCTGACACAACAAATGAACATTAAGCAAATTATGCTAATGGTTTTTAAAGCAGAAAATACAGAGTTTAACCACTGAGTGTTCTCATGCATTGAGCATAAAGTCTGGTCCACATATGTAGCATATGCTGCTATGGTTTGTGGGCCACCTGAACAGCAGGGGGGCAATTTCGCGTTCCCCGTGGTAAAAGAAATAGTGGTCCTGGGAGGGGGGATTTGTTAGAAATCGCCTGCCCTTGGAATCGTCCTAACTTAACTGGTTTGAAGTTAAAAATACTTAAATGATCTCTCATTCTGGTGGCACCCATTCATTTGCATTGCAACTGATGCAATGCTAAATTTCTCCAAATCTGGTGTAACGAATCAGCTCATGGGAAATATGAATAATTAACCATAACTAGTTATAATTAATTATGAATATTTTAGATCCGCTGTAGATATTTACTTGACCTCTCAGGGTCATGCCATGCAACCAGGAGCCTGTTCGGCTTCCTGGGGTGTTACGCATTTCGGGGGGAAGGGTTCATGGGTCCTCATATGGCTTGTTAACTGAGGGGGGTTACAGAGTATTTGTTAAATATAAAAACAAAATATATATTGTGTGTTTGAGTGGTCCAGACGCTACACTGGTTTGATAAAGAAACAAACTCATCTACAAGTGCCAAAGTGAATTAGTAAGAAAATCTGATATTGACATTTAGTATTTAGTTTATGTTAATTATTTATAGATTATCTTCTGTTTATGAAACAAGACCACATATTTGTACCAGGCATGTGTAAAATTGATATGACCAAAGAAAAAGGTGCATTAACAAATTGAGAAAAGTCAAAAGTGTCAGGTTGTGCCCCGCTCTCCTCTTATATGAAATTTGTAAATAATGTTCTCTAATAAATTGCATTGTAATGTGCAATAAACAGACTGAATGATCTACACTGTGCAGTAGGTGGTTTGTAGGACCAAATATCCTGGCTAATTTTTCAGGTGTTATATGTGCATTAAATGTGTATATTGATCAGTAAATTAGTTGGTACTATGTCAGCTTAGATTGTGCTGTTTTGCATTACAATAACAATTTTGGATTTTTCTCTTGGTGTCAAGCAATGATTTCTGAGCTTATCCTATTATGCTTTGCTACTTGCTTATCTTGTATATTTGCTTTTTCTCCCTTGACAGCTGAAAAGATCAAAGCGAAAAACACGGTTCTGCACACTGACTTATGTAACATGAAAACACAGATGTTCCTAAAAGATGTGCTGAGCACTGGAACATCTCAGTGGTCTAATGAATCTGAGCTGTGGTCTCTGGGGGGATACGTACGTGAAGAGCGCACAACAACGCTCAGTTGCTTCCATGTGTTACTTTCGCATTCTCCATATCTGCCAAAATATTTCTGCTGTGCTTATTCGAGATTAAATTTTAACCCGGAGCAACACAGTAAAAGGGGCTGGATCCAAAGCAGTTCTCGATTTACAGATAAAGAACTTCGGTTTTTGCCCCCCAAGCTAGTATCTAAAGAAGTACCTTGTTGCAAATGACATTATAAAGAGAGACAAGGATAAATTGCATTCACCAGCCCAAGGCCAGAGGGGCCTGGAGTGTTTACATAGGTATGCAGCTCAGAGCTCCTCATGGTCAGTTTGAATCAGCTCTGGATTTTCTTCAAGTGCAGATTTGTTGTCAGTGAATCTTGCTGATTTGTCTGTGAAATGCTCCCTTGTGAATCCAGTTCACAATTATGTCACAATTATGGGGGGGGGGCGGTGTATTTGTCTCGGTTCGTTCGCCGCGGGGCTCACTAAAAAGGGCGGGGCGCGGTGCGACCGCACCAGTTGCACCACACAAAGGACGGCCCTGTATGTCACATTATGTCACAGCTGTTTTTCACCCCGAAACTGTAACCAGATTAAATCAGTCTAAATTATACAGGTCCATTCACAGGACTGACACATTGACAGGTTTACAATTCATAATTATCACAGCTTCATCTTGCTGATGACATGTATATTGTAGATTACTATTTACTTCTTTCTATATCCTGTATTTAATGTAGTCTTGCATGCCAATGTGCATTGGCTCGTTTAGTTTACACTCGAAGTAGATTGGTCTATCGAAGCGATATCCCAATTCGTCGGTCACCGATGTGACGTCTCCGTTCCCTCCTTCAGGGAACGAGGGTTACCATACGTAACCGAGACGTTATATTTTCTTCATCCTTGCCTAGTTTTGTGCATAGGATGAGGACATGACACACAAATGTTGGCATCTATAACCTAACTTGGCTATTGTCAAATTTGTGCCAAAATACTTTTTCAGTTTGATAGCATTTGATGTCAACAACAAAATATATTTAGAAGCATTTTCGCTGCTTCTCCTGCTTTCCTAGCTATGCACATTATGTGGTAAATTCATATATGTCATTGTTTTATACAGCCTTGTTATAAAAAAGTACAATTATTTGACTTTCTGATAGATTGGTTGACCTTGTCACACAGTCATGAGATTCTGCAAGGGTTCTTGTTCTGTTTTTCCTATCTGCATGTTGATTGCATCACATTCTCACCATGTCTCACCACGTGAGAACAGATAAAAGTTTCTCAAGCAGCGTAGTAGATTTGTTAAATTAGTATTTTTTTCTGAGAAACAATAAAACTACTTAAAGTCAAGCTACAGTTGTGGTCAAAATGTTACATACAACTGAGGGACTCATATGTAACTATTACAAAAGGTTCAAACGGTCACTGATGCTCCAGAAGGAAACACAATGCATTAAAGTACATAATCAATGTAATGAGTGTTGTTTACGTTCAGCAAAAGCACGCGCAATAGTCAGTTAACTATTATTTTCTCTTGTGGACTATACGTAAACGTCTTTATATGAAATAACATGCATTTTTTTTATCTCTCTTATTTTGGTAAAATAATAAACATGATAAACATTTTGCAGATAAGATTTAAAGAAGATTTTTCCTTCTTTTCTTATTTTTTCTTTGTTATGACCTCAAGGAACCCTTGTGTTTTTTTGATTTTGTCATTTGAGTTTGTGAATGTAATATTTAATATACATTGCATATGTATGAATTGCAATTTTAATGTATTTTTTTTTAAATAAACTGAAAATAGATAAGACATTTGATTAGGTCATTGACCCAACTATGGTCAATTTCAGGTCACCACCTAATCAAAATGAATTTCATAATTTATTTTTGTCATGAACTGTATTTTTTAATATTCAATTTTTGCTCAATATTTAATCTAGTGTATTATCAGGTGAAGAGTTTCTTTAAATATTTTGGGTTTCGACCTGTCTTTGGATCAATATTCACATTAAAATCGTAATATAATCAATGTTCTCTTCCAGTAGGTTGAATGATGGATATTACAAATGAAAAACTGTTCAAAATCCAGGGCTGGTTTCACACAATTGCATCATTCAAGTCTCATGCTGACATCACTGTTAACTTTGACAATGGAAATACAGATGATCTAAATACAAAAGAAAATGCATTCACCTAAATCCATACAGGCAAAGGGTGCATATCACCTTTGCACATAAATATGAATGTGCAATTAATAATTTATAAATGCATTATGGAACAGGTACAGGAAAGTCACTTTTTATTTTTAAAGTTTACAGTCTATCAGTTTATTTCTAATAATCTTTTTCTAGTCACTGTGAGGGTACGCCTTGTGGTTGTAAACACAGACACGTCTGAGTTTGTGAATGTAATATTTAATATACATTGCATATGTATGAATTGCAATTTTAATGTATTTTGTTTTTAAATAAACTGAAAATAGATAAGACATTTGATTAGGTCATTGACCCAACTATGGTCAATTTCAGGTCACCACCTAATCAAAATGAATTTCATAATTTATTTTTGTCATGAACTGTATTTTTTAATATTCAATTTTTGCTCAATATTTAATCTAGTGTATTATCAGGTGAAGAGTTTCTTTAAATATTTTGGGTTTCGACCTGTCTTTGGATCAATATTCACATTAAAATCGTAATATAATCAATGTTCTCTTCCAGTAGGTTGAATGATGGATATTACAAATGAAAAACTGTTCAAAATCCAGGGCTGGTTTCACACAATTGCATCATTCAAGTCTCATGCTGACATCACTGTTAACTTTGACAATGGAAATACAGATGATCTAAATACAAAAGAAAATGCATTCACCTAAATCCATACAGGCAAAGGGTGCATATCACCCTTTGCACATAAATATGAATGTGCAATTAATAATTTATAAATGCATTATGGAACAGGTACAGGAAAGTCACTTTTTATTTGAAAGTTTACAGTCTATCAGTTTATTTCTAATAATCTTTTTCTAGTCACTGTGAGGGTACGTCTTGTGGTTGTAAACACAGACACGTCTACCATTTTAGTACACTCTCAGCATCTCAGTGTAAGATTAAAGCAAGTTTATGAGTTTCCACATCTTGTGGAACCAGACAGACGACCCTCTGAGGAGGATATCATACATTCAATTTAACTCCATGTAGATGATGAGGATCGAGAGCACAAAAACCTCACAGAATTTGTACTTTCTCAGGCAATTACTTTAAAGTGCTGCACTAACAACACCTGAGGGTAAATCCCTTCTCACCGATCCTCCATTATGTGAGGGAAAACTTTTACAGTGAAAATCAAATGACAGCAGGGACTGTCTAACATGCACAGAAAAACACCACAAGCTCATGGTGAAAATATCCTTCTTTTTTCATGATCACAAAGAACATATGTTTTATATGAATTGCCTGAGTGGAACACTACTGCGACTTTCATTGAACCTTAAAAGGATAGTTCACCCGAAACAAAAATACTGTCATTTAATCTCTTGTCATTCCAGACCTGTATTACTGACTTTCTTCTGAGGAGCAGAGCTAAATTTTGAAAAACCATAAAATTATCATAAAAGCAGTCCACACCACAATCTAAATTATTCTGAAGCCACACAAGAGTTTTGGCTGAAATGTAAGTTGTTATTTATTAAAACTACGGTCATATTTATGAGAAAAGTTTTTGAGAGAAAAGCAGTGATGCCTGATGCTTGAATAAATTGTTGTTTTTAGTCAATTAATCAGCTGATGCACTTCACAAAGGCAGTCTGTATGATTAGTTTACTAGTTTAACCCACTAAGGTAATGATCCAGTTTCAGCATTTAACAGCCCACTGGAGGGAAAGATTATGAGCGCATAACTTTGGTTTGTTCTTCACATAAATCTGTTGAATGACTTCAAATGACTTAGATAATAGTTTACAAGTGGTGTGGATCACTATAATTATAATTTAAGGTGCTTTGTGCCCTTTTAAAGCTTGAAATCTTCAGTAATTGCTTGGTGAGAAAGTCATACATGTTTGGAACAACATGAAGTAAATAGCAGAATTTCATTTTTGGTGGAAGTATTCCTTTACGTATTATTTTCATATCTTAGTGGATGAATCTGCAACCCTTTTTACTGGTTTGCAATTTGTTTGAATATTAACATTTTACACTGGCAGATACTGAAACTGTAACAAGGTAATACACAAAGGATCCTTTTTCCTGGCAAATGTAGATAAATATTCCAAAAATGTGGAGATAAAATCTTTTTGTAAAATGTTATACTGTATATTTTCATATAGACAGATAATCTCTCATGGGGCTGCATCAAGCACTAAAGTCCTATGAAGTATTTTGCCTCAAGCATGTTAGAAATATAAAAATGGCTTTGTGTATAATTAGGTCAGCTCTATTCATCTGCAAATGCATTTCGTTTCAGCTCCAGAACATTATCAGCGCACAACATTTATGCTGATATGTGGAGTTACAGCCATTCTTTGGAAACCTTCTAGATGCATCATATATGGCTGTATAGCCTCATTATCTGAAAATGCTCTTTTGCATTTCACCATTATAGTACAGGCCTAATTTGAAAGGCGTTAATGATCATGTATTCTGTAATATCTTTAACTGTTGTATATGTTGTATGTGTGCTGTATTAATAGCTGTATAATGCTGTTTCATAGTGACTTTAAAATATCTGATCAGCCATTTTTCATGGTTAATTTTTTTTGGAGGGGAGAGATTAGTAAAATACGCTCCAGCTGTTTTTCAGAGTGCTGGAAATGAGCAATTGAGTGTGCTCTTGTGAAGCTTTATGGAGATGCTTCACCCTTGGTCAGATCTGATTGGTGTGGAGAGCCCTCACTGTATATAACAACACCTGCGCATCTCCAGTCCGCATGCATGCCATATACTATGAAGAGTGACAAATACCAGGTGTGCCTTCTTGTTGTGGAGACAGAATAATGATGAAACTAATTCCAAACTCTTGTACATTATGTTTGTTCTCTGTTCTTACACATGCTGATCATTTAGAAAAACAAAAACTTGTTCCTAATGTTCCTAATTTCATATCTTAAACAGTTCATTTGTCTTACAGGGCCCTTACAAATGGGTACAATCACATTCACATCTCATTGAATAAGGTTCCAGCAGCTTTGTCACCCATTCAGCCATCTGTTAATGCTGGCTAAGGGCCCAACACAAAGGCACAACCAGTATGGCCAGGTTGGCTCATGCCCGAGGTGTGAAAATTAGCTTGAAACAGGAGAAACGCTTTCACAACAAGAAACAGCTCCATCACACAGCATACACACTTATACAACACCATATGCATCTCATCTTAATATTATTTGTTCTTGATTTTGGAAATTAAGTACCCTTTTTAGTTAATTTAAGGAAAATTGTGATTAAATCTCTATTAAGAAAGTTTCACATTTCAGATTGTGTCATCACGAACCATATGCAGCATGTTCATTGTTCCTCAAGTTAATGAAATGTTAGTAGCTGTTCTAATTAAGAGCTACTTAGACATTAAGTTGCACGTATAATGTTTGTCTATAAGTGGAGGGGTGAGCTACTGATGGATGATTGTTTGTTGTGGCTGAGTGTGATGAGGAAACTGATGAATCTTTCAGTGGTTTGATAGAGTCAGTGCTAATATTCTTCTCACAGCCATCAGCAAATCTACTGCAATCCATATTCTTTCGGAGGAAATAACACTGTAAACAATGCAAGAAATTGCTGACTGAGAAGGAGATATGAGAAACCTGAACTCGTAGAAACTCTTAGTTTCAGTGAGATGTGTGGGAATAGTCTTTCACTGTCAGTACATAAAGTATTTGACTGGCACTTAAGTCTACTGGTGAATATTTTAGGTTTAATTGAGCAAGAGCGCTATTGTGATATTCACAGGTGTGTTGTATAAAAGTAATTCACAAATGTAATATTGCTTTATACAGCAGTTCAATAAACAATATTGAATACATTTCATTTTAGACACAATATTGTGTTACTTTGTCTACTTTGTTCTGTCAGCGAAAATAGTTCCAGACAAAGCTGAATTAACCATTTTGCATTTCTGAGGTACATACAGTAGCTATTTTGTTCTTGCTTGAATTGTTGTTTTTGGATAAACTGGTTAAGTGAATAATTCAGTGACTCACCTATAAAAACATGTTTTGTTCCTGAATGAATCAGTGTGTTTGCACGAATCGGTTGAATGAAAGAGCCGAGGAACATAGTAGTTGTTTTGTTTTTCTTTAGTCTGTTTTTAAACAAATTAGTTGAGTGAACGATTGAATGACTTGTTGAATGAATGAGCTGAATTAACCATTATGCATTTCTGAGGAACATACAGTAGCTATTTTGTTCTTGCTTGAACTGTTGTTTTTGAATAAACTGGTTAAGTGAATGATTCAGTGACTCACCTATAAAAACGTATTTTGTTCCTGAATGAATCAGTGTGTTTGTACGAATCGGTTGAATGAAAGAGCTGAATTAAATGTTGTGCATTTCTGTGGAACATAGTAGTTGTTTTTAAACAAATTAGTTAAATGAATGATTCAATGAATTTAATCTGTGGGTTTGAATGGCTGAATTAATAATTCCGTGACTTGGTCATATCAGTCACTTGTCACCACCTACCGCCGCAATGTGTAACCTGCAGAAACAGTTATTGAACAACATCAGTCTTTTTGTTCATGTGAAGCCATTTGAAGTTGATGCTTTTTGGCAGCTTTATTATGCTCAATCATTTGTACAACAAATTAAATTACTTATCAGTTTTAAATACGCCTGTTCTGCACCAAAAGTAATTATAAAACCTTTATCACTCACAGGGAAACTTGGATTTGAAGACACACTACTGCTTGCGGTTCATTCTAAAGTGCTCAAAATAAATCTAAGAATAAACAAGAAAAATGTTACTGTTGGCTGCATTTAGATATGTACAAATACCTGTATAGCTGAAATGATCTTCTGCTGTTTTGTGTTCTCTTATATCCATGTTCCATTATTAGATATTTCCACAGCTTACACTGGGATAAGATCCTGTCTGGCTCGTTTGAATAGGAAGATGTATCGTGCTGATGAGTATGTTTATGTATCTGCACTCGTGTGTGTGTGTGAGTGTGTACCTGAGTCTCTTTGCAGTTTGCTTGATGCCTGCCATTCTAATTGTTTTCTCAGATAAGCAGCATCTCTCAGTGGGATGAAGCTTTATTGTCCCCGACTGTAGAGTGAAGCTCGAAGTGTGCGCTGTTTGTGTACTTGCTGTTCTCTCATAATGAGAGACACCATAACATCAATTTAGTGTAATTTTTGATATACCTCCTGTGTCATAGCATGATAGAGCTGGCTAGCTGTGTTTTTTGGACGTACTTCATTCTGCGCCAGTTGCTATGGTTAACAAATGCTCATAGCCCACATCCAGTGGTTTGACTTTAAATCTTGTAAGTAACAAGAATAGAATCCTAGAATCTATCCTTTAGAGCCCAACTGATTTACAAGCCAAGTGATTTTCAAAGGCTTCCAAACTGAAATATTGTAGTTCTTGCAGATGCATGCACTCATTGTCCTTTTTGCTAAAGGCTAAATCGACTATCGTTTAGTAAAGAATGTTGCGTTAAAAGAGGGCTTGTCTGATGTTTTGATGAACATGCATAACCTAATCTATCACCTATATTGGTTCTAAACAAAAAAGAGTTTGAAATCTAGTTTGCACTCAAACTTTGTCTCGGATGATCGTTCTTAAGTTGAAACTGCTGAGTTTTGTTTGGGGTCTAGTGAATTCCAGAGCATAAACAATGCACCCAGCACTCCCTCCCACTCACTCCTCCGTACCGCCACCCCCTCTCCACCTATCTACAGTTGTTGCCGTGGAAACATACAAAGAGATTTGTAAGCAGGCGGCTCAAGTTCTGTTGCCATGGCAACGGCTGGGTTTCATCAAGGCTTCGAGGGTCTAGTTTTCGCAGTTTTTCCGAAATTTGTCAAAGTGACCACCGGCAGACTGCCGACTTCACATTAAACCTGCGGTATAAGCAGTAAATGACTCCTGATTGCGAGGAGGAAATATTCCAGGGCGCCGAGCGGGGGCTTATTAAAAGGCGCTTGTGGCGTCTTATGTGACCCAGCTTCTCTTTCTGGATATGCTGTGCAAAACTCATAAATTATCGCTGATGAGAAAATTCCTCTTCCTCTGAACATTCATTATGGGTATAAAACGAGAACGGGCTTTATGAAAACCTAATTGTTGGATCTAAAGGCATTAAAATGGCCCGTGTGAGCTTCATTTCCGCTGAGCGCTCACCTGACATAATTTCATCATAACATTATTCAGGAGCACAAATGAAGCTAAAGAAAACCCGGCAGTAACAAAAAGGTATTAGAATTTCCTAAACTGCCATTCAGGTCTTAATTACTGAGGTAGACTAAAGGACTGCTATGAATATAATTACAGCTGGAGTCCCTCCTGTGATGACCTGTCTTATGACCCGTCATGGTTTATGTATCAATCTGAATCTCCATGCTTCTTTAGAAATATAGTGAAAGGAGCTGTTCACACAGGAAGCTTTCCAAAAAAAGGTAGACAGAGTGAGGTGGTACGGAAGAGAACACTGGGGTCTCTGGATTTTATTTTTCATTTTTAAAAGAATATCTTAAAAACTAGCTATGAGAATTCTGAGTCATTTCCGTGAATTCTTCAGAAAGATCTTTAATGTTTTTTAAAGAAGTCACTTATGCTCATCAAAGTTGCATTTATTTAATCAAAAATACAGATGATTGCAATTTAAAATAATGGTTTACTATTTTAATATACTTTAAAACATAATTTATTCCTGTGATCAAAGCTGAATTTTCACCGTCATTACTCTAGTTTTCATTGTCACATGATCCTTCAGAAATCATTCTAATATGCTGATTTATTATCAATGTTGGAAACAGTTTTTGCTGCTTTTTTTTTGGGAAACTGTGATACTTTTTTTCAGGACTCTTTGATGAATAAAAAGTTAAAAAGGAATTTATTTAATAAATAAATATTTTGTAATAATATGCACTACCGTTCAAATGTTTCAGCAAGCATAGTGTTAATAAATCAGAGTGATTTCTGAAGGATCATGTGACACTAAAGACTGGAGTAATGGATGATGACAATTCAGCTTTGCATCACATTAATAAATTATATTTAACAGTATATTAAAATAGAAATAATAGAAATGTCACGCCCCAGGACTTTCTTTGTGTGTTTTTCTCCCCATATTCTCCCTGTGACCTAGTTCCTCCCTCGTGTTGATTTGTGTTCTTTGATTTCAGGTGTT